>NW_027598243.1:0-40000 GCF_964194155.1 Cetorhinus maximus | reverse complement strand
ATGTTTGTGTCATTTGTGAACAGCTTTGATATTCTGGCAGAAAGTAGTTATTGCGTTGAATTTTTTTGTGATGTACTATTATTAAGTCATCCGTGAAAATGTTTAACAGAATTGCAACATGTGCAAAGCTCACTGTGTTGCAGATTTTTAATCATTATGAAAGTCCAACAATCTTTGCATCATTTGAGTAAAGTTTTGATTTTCTGGCAGGAAATGATGAGCTGGCTGAATTAAACACAATTTGTTGTGTTATCTATTGTATTTTTGTGATGAATCTCCAACAATTTCTGAGTCATTTTGGAAAAGTTTTGATTTTATTGAAAAGTGCACCAATGTCAGTAAGTTAAAAACAGTAGCACATCACAAAAATGTTTATGATTTTCCAATAATTTTTGAGCTATTTGTTAAATGTTTGATTTTCCTGTATTATGGGCTTGTTTCATTGAGCTAGGCTTATGTCAGTGAGTTACACATTTTTTCCTTGAATTGTAGCCTAAGAATATTTGAGTGATTTGTGAAAAGTTTTGATTTTCCTCCAAAATGTGCTTATCTCAGTAAGTTACACAGTTTTTTTGTGATGCACTATTATTTTTTTGCAAGTCAAACAATTTTTTGAATAATTTGCAGAAAGTATTGATTTTTTTAGGCAAAAATGCTTATCTCAATGAATGTACCATGTTTTCTCATATAATGTTGTGCTTATGATGGTGCAGCAGAGTTTTATTGGTTTGTGAAAAGATGTGATTTCCTTGCAAAATTTGCTTACATCAGTGAGTGAAACATTTTTGGCATGTACTACTGCTTTTCTAATGACCCACTCATTTTTGAATCATTTGGGAAATGCTTTTTTTTCCCCTTGTTCCACTGCGTTACACATTTTTTTTTGTGTATTATTATTTTTATGAAGGCCCAAAAATTATTTTGAAAATTTTCTCTTTTTTTCTGGCAAAATGTGCATATCTCATTTTAATACACAAAGTGTGTTTAATACACAGTTTAAATAATTCTAAGAGTCCAACAATCTTCGTGTCATTCTCACACAAAGTGATTAACTTACTGGTTTTTTGTGACGTACTCCAGTTTTTAATGGTGGTCCGACAATTGTTTAGCAATTTGTGAAAAGTTTAGATTTTCTTTCAAAATGTGCTTAGGCCAGTGAGTTTTTCTTAAAATAGTGAATTCTTCTAAAGGCAGTTAGAGCTTTATTTTACTTCATCTCAGCATGGGCCATGTGATCTGCCCATGGCAAATACTGGATGAGTTGGAATGGAGGGTGTAAGGGCAAAGGATAGTGCGCAAAGGGCATGGGTTGGCATGAGTTGACACTAAGTTGGCATTGGGGTTATAAACGGCCATGGGATATGGGTGGAGGGGCATTTGTTGGCTTGGAAGCTATAAAGGGTGGAGGGTTGTTGGCATGAATCATATGAAGGACCATGGGCCTTGTTGGGTGTAAGAGGTAGCATGGGTTGGCCTGGGTGTGTGGGGGTGATGATGGATGAGATTAGAGGTCTGTTTTTTGTTTTATTGTTTTTTGCAGTTGAGACAAAGTGCCGGATTGTCTGCCACCCAGCAGACCCTGTGCTACCTCTGATCTGTTTCTGGGATCAGTGGGCATTACTCCCATTAATACCTATACCCCAACCGCCACATCCCCAAAGGAAAATCTGACTATCCAGGGTGGCTTTTCAGGAGTCAGATTTATGGAACCGAGAATTCTCCCAACTCTATGGGCAGAATTTTGCCGTCGGCGAGCAGGGGGCGGGGGCATGTGCGATCTTTCCTGCGCATGCGTGAAAGAGCGCACTCTCGCTTTTGGGGAATCCCCACCACCCCCCACCCCCCCCCTCCACCCGCACAGGGAGTGCATAGCACTTCCTGCCGGACGTCACGTTGGGTGGGCCTTAATTGGCCCGCCCAGGAAAAATGGCAGCGGGGCCCACTTCTCCAGCAGGGATCAGCTCCCTGCCCGCCGGAGATTGGGTCAAGTCCACCCGCCTGACAGGCAGAAAATTCTGCCCTTTGTTCCTGACCTGGGGATGAATATTCAAGAAAAATTCAGGCCTAAGTGTGTGTTTACCAGAGATTGTAGAGCTACTTCCATTGTTGATCATATCAGATAAAAGAATACATTCAAACAGCTCGGCTTTTACAATGTTTATTGATCATTTTTCATTTATTAGCTACCAACAGGCAAGCTTTTACTGCTATATGCAAATATTGAGAAGCAAAGGTCAGCGTTTTTATGCACGTTACAGATGCGTGTAACTACAGATTAATTAGCTACAATTCTACTTCAAACTATCAACAGGGGATACACAACTGGAAGAATTTAAAATACAAATGCTCTGTGCGTGAGGCAAGTGTCTCTCCAATTCAGAAACCATTTAACTTTGTGGACACAGTTATCATGTGAAGATATATAGGCCTGTGGTTTCCATTGGGTCCTGCTGTTTTATTTTTTGGTGTAATTCATATGAATTTGACCAGGAATTTCAAACGCAAGTTATGTTCAGCAAAATCTAGTTTATACGCTCTTTGTACTGTTTTACAAACATTGTGTTGGAAGTCAACCCTACTTAGAAAACTGACCATACCCCAAATTGAATGAATCCCCATTTAGAGTTTCCATTAACTGCACTTGTGAGCAATCAAGAAAGCTCTTAAAATGAAGCTGTATGTTTTTAGGCACAAGGCCATTAATAAGCAACTTGCAAAGCTTTTACATATATACTTTTTTATTCACTGACTACTATGCCCCAGTGGATAACTAGTAAATGGTTCTGCATAGTATTTTAAAGTCATTTTCATATATTTAAAATCAAGTCCCTCACAGCTGGTGAACTATACAGTCAAACCCAAAGGTCGGGGTTTTCCGTGCCCGCCAGTGCCAGGCGTGTTTGGTGGTATGAGTGGACAATGTGGCGCAATTGGTCTCACAACAGCAAGAAACCAGTTCACAATCGTCTGCTTAGCCCACCGATGGTGGGCCACGTTCTCCGCCATTGGATGTCAGGATTATACATCAGCATATCACTATTGTGCCTGCCCACCGGAATAATCCCCGCCCCCGCCGGATTGTCCGTCCACATCGGCAGGAAAACAAGCCAACGTGTTTCACAAAACATTAGTGACATGCACCTGGCAAGCTGCACTTCCCTTGGGATTTCAAGGTTTGCTTGCTACCTCACTTCGGTCAGCACTCGTAGTCATCAGCGCCAGGCTTCACAGACAGCACCACATCACTTTTAGGGGGGGGTCACGGGCAGGTCTCTACCTACCAGGCCAGCCATATGTGGGTGTCCTTTCAATGGCTGCTGGGCTAGAGCTTGCTTGGGGAAGGGAGAGAAGTGGCTTCAGGCAAGGGAAGAGGCTGCAGGATGAGGGCTGTACTGGGGAAGGGGGGTATCCTAGGGTGTGTGTGGGGGCACATGTTGATCTGTGCAAGTGGCCTCAAGACGGTGAGGGCTGAGGAGGCAGTCTCCAGAGATGAGACCAGATGGAGATGTGAGGGTATGTGTGTAAGAATGGGTGGTCCCTTGTGCAGGCAGTGAGTGAGATGCCAGTGAATGTGTGATGGGCTTGAGTGTATGAGTTTAGAGTGATGAGATGGTTGCCTTACCATGGCAGCATGGATGAGATCATTAATCCTCTATCTGCATTGGATGGCCAACCACCTCTGTGCAGCATTGGCACTGATAACCACTGCTACCACCCCCCAAGCCTAGTTGGTCATGTCTCTGCCCATCCTGTGGCCAGAGTGGGGGTAGAGGACATCACGACAGGCCTCCACAGTGTCAAAAAAGCATTCTAGTGATACATCGTTAAACGAGAGGGCTGCAGTCTTCTGTGGACATCTCTGCAGGCGTCCTGGGCTGGAAGTACTAAGATGTGTGTGCACAAATAGACTTTAAATATGACGCCCAGCATGCTGATGAGACGAGGTGATGGTGTGGCGGGTGAATTGGATCCTGCCCGCAGTGGAAAGGGTGTGTTTCCCGGGAATGCATTATTAATGGGTAGGTTTAGGAGGATTTGGCGTGAAAATCTGTCATTGTGGCTGGCGGGTAAAACAACACTATAGCACTTTGTTGGGGTAATAAATCAGTATTTTGTATCTGTCTTTACCAAGGAAGACGATGCTACCAATGTCCTCATGAAAGAGGTAGTTATGGCACTGGTGGGTTAAAAATTGATAAAAAGGAGATATTAGAAATGCTTGTTGTATTAAGGTTGACAAGTCACCAAGACCAGGTCAGGTGTATCCTAAGGGAAGTAAGGGTGGAAATTGACATTGGCCATAATCTTCCAATCTACTAATATACAGGTATCTAAGCGCCAGAGGACAGGAATTGTTCAAAAAAGGTGTAAAGGTAACCTTAGTATTTTTTAAAAATATTTTGTGGGATGTGGGCGTTGCTGGCAAAGCCAGCATTTCTTTCTTATCCTAAATTGCCCTTAAACTGAGGGGTTTGCTAGGTCTTTTTAATGGGCGGTTAAGAGTCAATCACATTGCTGTGTGTTTGGAGTCACATGTAGGATGGCAATTTCCTTCAATTAAGGGCATTAGTGAAACCAATGGGTTTTTATGACAACCGATATTAGTTTGGTCACTTTCACTAAGATTCCAGATTCAATAATTAATTGAATTTAATTTCCACGAGCTGCTATGGTGGCATTTGAATCCCGGTTCCTACCTTGGGCCTCAGGATGGCTATCCCAGTGACATTGCCACTACGCCTCCAAAGGAAAGCATTTAGAAATGATGGTATGGTATGGTGTGTGTGCTCTGCTGATGGTTCATCCTGAGATGTTTTCTTTGGAATTTTTGTCAGTGGTGGTTTGCTATTGTCACCCACTCTCAGGGTCAGGGCGAGGAGGCAGGCCCCAAGTCTACCCCCACTGGAATAGGAATCAAACCTAATGTTCACATTATTCAGAACCACACACCGGCTGTCTAGCCAACTCAACTAACTGGCTCCTTTAGAAATGATAACCCAGGACAAAATCAACAGTCTCTTGCACAAGGGTGTAATCCTTCAGGATTCAGGAATGCAGCACTGATTTTTTTTAAGGATAAAATTTGTTTAACTAACTTGGTTGCATTTTTTAATGAGGTAACAGAAAGGGTTGATGAGGATAATGTGGTTGATAAGTTATACATGGTCTTCCAAAAGGCATTCTATAAAATGGCACATAACAAGCTTGTCAGCAAAGTTGAAGCACATGGAACAAAGCAGATTGAGGCAGCATGGATACAAAGTTGTTTGAGTTACAGAAAACAGAGAACAATTATTTTTCAAAACAAAAACAAAAAATGACTTCTTCAGAGTTGGGTCATATGGACTCAAAATGTTAACTCTGTCTTTCTCTCCACAGATGCTGTCAGACTTGTTGCGTTTTTCCAGCATTTTTTGTTTTTGTTTCAGGTTTCCAGCGTCCGCAGTATTTTGCCTTCATCTAATTGTTTTTCGAACTTGAGGAATCTTATTGCAGTTCCCCAGGGATTGGTACTAGGACCACTGCCTTTCTTGATGTATACTAATGATCTAGACTTGAGTGTGCAATGCACAATTTAAACATTTGTAGATGACACAAAGCTTGGAAGAATTGTGAGAGTAGTGAAAGGCTTTAACAGGCTGGTGGAATAGAATGACATATGATACTTAATTCAGAGAAGTGTGAAGTGATACATTTTGATAAGAATAATGAGCAAAGGCAATACAGGGTACAATTCTCAAGGATGGGGGCAGGAGCAGAAGGATCTGGGGGCAGTTGTGCATAAATCATTGATAGGGTAGGCTGAGAAAGCAGTCTCTGTTGGGGTTTTGTATCTAATTTTGGGCACCAATATTTAGGAAGGATTTAGGAATGTTAGCGAGGATGCAGATTTTCAGGAATGGTTCCAGTGATGAAGAACTTCAGTTTTTGAATAGATTGAAAAATCTGAGAATGTTTCCCTTAGAGAAGAGGAGCTAGAGAGGACTTTTGATAGAGGTATTCAAAATGATGCGGGGTTTGGACAGAGTAGACAGGGAGAAACTGTTCCCATTGGTGGAAAGGTCGAGAAGCAGGGGGCACAGATTTAAGATAAGAAGGTAAAAGAAGCAGAAACGACATGAGGACAACTTTTTTGTGCAATGAGTGGTCAGGATCTGGAATGCTGTGCTTGAGAATGTAGAGGAGGCAGGTTCAACTGTGGCTTTCAAAAGGAAATTGGATACATATGAAGAAAACAAAAATGGACGGCTACAGGTAAATGGCAGAGGAGTGGGACTAGGTGAGTGGCTGTTAGGGAGTCACACAGAAGGAGGCCACTCAGCCCATCATGTCTGAGCTGTGGCCATTTTATTCTCGAATTGTGCTATCTTTGTAGCATCAGTGCATCATCAAGGAATCACCATTTAGACATTGTTTAGTCATCAATGAATCACAATTGTGTCACCATTTAATCACCTTTGTGTTCAGACACTAGTCCCCATAAAAGTGGAAAAGTTTTCCATATTTCCTCCTCTCCAACTATATCTGACAGCAAAATGTCCTGCGACAGTTCACTGTCATTTGCTGCAGACATTGTAAACCATGGGTTCTCATTTGGTTTGGGACTTGGTGTTAATTCATGCAAAAGTGGTTGAGTGGAATCTGATCTGAGGAAGAGTGTGGGTGGAACTTTCTGGTCTTTAGAGTGCAGCACAGTGGCATACTGAGCCAGCCCAGAAAGATTGTGGTACGGTGTGCAAACATCACGTGTATGGCCGGCTGATGAACAGTGCAGAGTCTCTCCACTGTTGGGGCTCTTTCTATTGCTGTTAATGCTCATACCCTTTTCATCTTCTATCAGCTGGTTTGATTTTACTGCAGAAGCAATGTTCTGTCTCGTGTCTTTCTGGAGGAAGGTAAAATAGGAGACGATGCAGTCAGGATTTTCATCCGAACAGTTCCGATCCTTAATAAAACAAATGTCTCAAATTACCTCACTCTTAATGAACATGAATCATAGAGAAAAAAAATCTATAAACTCAAAATCAATTCTATGCATGTTTCTGAGTATTCAATTCCTGCCATAGAAATGATGCCAAATATATGACATTCTAGAAGAATAGGAAGCTAGGTAAAGTTGGAGGGGTAGCACTGTTATGCAAGGATGGCATTGGTGCAATAGTTAGAGATGGTCTTGGTTCAGGAGATCAGGATGTAGATTTGGTTCGGGTAGAGATGAACAATAGGGAAAGATGTCACTAGTGGGAGTGGTCTGAAGGCCCCCTAAAAGCAACCACAAAGTAGGACAAAGTATACAAGAAGAAATGTCAGGTGCTTGTGATAAAGGGGCAGCAATAATCATGGGCTATTTTTTTCAACATGTAAACTGGAAAAATCGGACTGGCAGTTGTAGCCTTGATGAAGGGTTCTTAGAATGCTTTCGGATAAGTTTTTAGAGCAGCATGATCTGGAATCAACCAGAGATAAGGTTATGTTAGACTTGGTATTGTGGAATATGATAGGATTAATTAATGACCTCAGAGTAAAGGCACCCCTAGGTAGCAGCGATCACAATATGATTGAATTTTACATCCAGTTTGAAAGGGAGAAGAGTGGGTCTAAGTCTTAATCTTAAGCTTAAATAAGGGCAACCATGTGGGAATGAAAGCTGAGCTAGCTGAAGTGATCTGGAATATGGTGAGGGGATAGATCAATAGAGAAGCAGTGACAGGCATTCAAGGGGATGTTTCAGAGTATTCAGAATAAGAATATTCCTACTATAAAGAAAACTTCTAAGGGGAGGACCCACCATCCGTGGTTAACTAAAGAAGTTAGAGAAAGCATCAAACTTCAGGAAAAAGCATATAACTGCGCAAAGGTGAATGGCAGGTCAGATAATTGGTCAGGATATAAAGAATGGCAGAGAATTACGTATTTTTTTCTGATTGATCTTTTAGAGTATGAGGAAGTTAGCTAGAAATGTAAAAAGACAGCAAGAGTTTCTACAGGTATTTGAAAAGGAAAAGAGTAAGTAAAGTGAGTGTTGTCCTCCAGAGAGTGACTGGGGAGTTAATAGTAGATAATAAGGAAATAGTGGATGAAATGAACGGATATTTTGCTTCTGTCTTCACTATAGGGGATGCAAAAAAAATTGCAGTAATAAAATAAAATAAAAGCACATAGTGTAGGGGGTAACACATCAGCATGGATAAGAAGATTGGCTGGCTGGCTGAAATCAGAGTGTACACATAAAGGAGTCTTTTTCTGATTGGCAGGATGTGATGAGTGGAATAGAGTATGAACTCATGTTGTGAAAAGGACATAAGGAGGTTGCAGATGGATATAGATCAGTTGAGTGAGTGGGCAAAAATCTGGCAGAAGGATTATAATGTGGAAAAATGTGAAGTTCATAACTTTGGCAGAATTCCAAAGTGCAGAGGGATCTAGGTGTTCTCGTGCATGAGTCACAAAAAGTTAGTACATAGGTGCAGCAAATAATTAAGAAGGCTAATGGAATGCTATCCTTTATTACGAGAGGAATTGAACATAAAAATTGTACTTCAGTTATATAGGGCATTGGTGAGACCACACCTCAAATACTGTGTGCGGTTTTGGTCTCCTTATTTAAGGAAGGATGTAAATGCATTGGGGGTGGTTCAGAGGAGGTTTACTAGATTGATATCCGGAATGAGTGGGTTGTCTTATGAGGAAAGGTTAGACAAGTCGAGCTTGTTTAGAAGAGTGAGGGGTGATTTGATTGGACTATACAAGATCCTGAACCGACTTGACAAGATGGACGTGGAAAGAATGTTTCCTCTTGTGGGTGAGTCCAGAACTAGGGGGCACTGTTTCAAAATTAGGGGTCGCCCTTTTAGGACAGAGATGAGGAGAGTTTTTTCCTCTGAGGATTGTGCGACTTTGGAATTCTCTGTCTCAGAAGGTGGTGGAGGCGGGGTCACTGAATATGTTTAAGGCAGAGGTGGATAGATTCTTGTTAGGCAAAGGAATCAAAGGTTATCAGGGGTAAATCGGAATGTGGAACTCGAAACACAAACAGATCAGCCATGTTCTTATTGAATGGCAGAGGGACTGAATGGCCTACTTCTGCTCCTATTTCATATGTTCATAAATTTTAAATAGAATTCTGTTATTGAACAATTAATGCTTTCAGTTCAGACTTTTAACCAAAATTCAACCCTAATCCTAACTTTATTCCCAACTCTAATTGTAAACTGAGCCCTCAATCTAACCTCTAATCGCTAATCCTAACAAGTACCTAAACCCTATTTTGAGCTTGAAGCTGAGCCCTCGATCCTAATTTAAAGCATAACCTACCTCAAACCAAAATCAGATAACTAAACCTAAACATATACATAACCAGAACCTGGGATTTATGGACAATGAAAGCAAAAGAAGTTGGATATTCTTACATAGGAAAGGGAAAGAAAGAAAATAATTTGTAACCCACAAGATATCATTGAAAGGAATCAACTAGGATTGAGAGATTTAGAACCCAAACTGAAATGGTAATGTAGACCCAATATTAAATTGAGCATAAACTTTAATGTTTCCTTTGTCTACTCTTAACTGGCCCTGATTCTCCACATCTCCTCAAACTCACTTGTGATACTATGCCTATCATAACTCTACTTCAATTGTAATATCTATTTTCTCATATCCGAATGCAGACTCAATGCTCCAACAACACTCAAGAAGCTTGACACAACCCTCTGAGGTAGAGAATTCCAAAGATTCACCACTCAGTGAAGAAATTCCTCTTCATCTCAGCCTTAAATGGCTTACCTCTTATTCTGAGACTGTTTCCTCTGGTTCTAGACCCACCAGCCAGGGAAGCATCTTATTTACATCTACCCTGTCACACCCTGTATGAATTTTGTAAGTTTCAATGAGGCCACTCCTCATTTTTCGAAACTCAAAAGAAGACCCAGTCTCCCAATCTCTCCTCATAAGACAATCTCACCATCCCACGGATTAATCTGGTGAACTCCCTCAATGACAAGTATATCCCTCCTTAAATAACGAGACCAAAACTGTACACAATATTCCAGGTGAGGTCACACCAAGGCTCTATACAACTGCAGCAAGACATCACTATTTCTGCACTCAAATCCCTTTGCGATGAAGGCCAACATACTATTTGTCGTCCTAATTGCTTGCTGCACCTGCATGCTAACTTTTAGTAACTCATGAGAAAGGACACCCAGGTTCCTTTGGACATCAACAACCTCTCACAATTTAAGAAATATTCTGCCTTTCTGCTTTTTCTACCAGACTTATTCACATTATATTCCATCTGCCATGTCCTAGTACATTCATGTAGCCTGTCCAAATCCTCTTGAAGCCTCCTTGCTTCCTCCTCACAACTTGCATTCCCACCCAGTTTGGTGTTCCGCCCAGTTGCTCAATATCAAAAGTTGCAAATTTGGAAATATTATGTTTGGTTTCCACATCCAAATCATTTATATAGATTGCGAATAGCTGCAGACCTCGAATTGGTCATTGCAGTACTCCACAAGTAACAGCCTGCCATCCTGAGAATGATCCATTTTTTCCTAATCTCTGCTTTCTGTCTGTTAAACAATTCTCAATCCAGACTAGTATGTTTCCCCCCAATTCCTATGTGGTTCATCAATGACCTTCCTTCCATCATAAGGTCAGAATGGGGATGTTCACTGATGATGCAGCACCATTCATGACTCCTCAGATACTGAAGCAGTCCATGTCCAAATGCAGCAAGACCTGGACAATATCCAGGCTTGGGCTAACAAGTGGCAAGTAACATTCACGCCACACAAGTGCCAGGCAATGACCAACTCCAACAAGAGAGAATTCAACCATCATCCCTTGATGTTCGATGGCATTACCATCACTGAATCCTCCACTATCAACATCCCGCGTGTTACCATTGACCAGAAACTGAACTGGACTAGCCATATAAATATTATGGCTACAAGAGCAGGTCAACGGCTAGGAATCCTGTGACGAGTAACTCACCTCCTGACTCCCCAAAGCCTGTCCATCATCTACAAGGCACAAGTCAGAAGTGTGATGGAATGCTCCCCACTTGCCAATATGAGTGCAGCTCTAGAACAGTCAAGAAGCTTGACATCATCCAGGACAGGGCAGTCCACTTGATTGGCACCACATCCACAACCATTCACTCCCTCCACCACTGACGCAAAGTAGCAGCAGTGTGTACCATCTACAAGATGCACTGCAGGAATTCACCAAGAATTAGACAGCACCTTCCAAATCCACGACCACTACCATCTAGAAGGGCAAAGGCAGCAGAAACATGGGAACACCAACACCTGCAAGTTCCCCTCCAAGTCACTCACCATCCGGACTTGGAAATATATCGCCGTTCCTTCACTGTCACTGGCTCAAAATCCTGGAACTCCCTCCCTAACAGCACTATGAGTGTACCTACACCACAGGGACTGCAGTGGTTCAAGAAGGCAGCTCACCACCACTTCCTAAAGGCAACTAGGGATGGGCAATAAATGCTGGCCCAGCCTGCGAAGCTTACATGCCATGAATGAATAACAAAAAAAATTCCCTACTAATGACTTCTTTTAAGGGTGGGCTTCTGAAAAAACATGAAACCTCATCCACCGGCGAGATGAGGTTTCATGTCGGTTATAAAAAACTTTAATAAAGTTTCAGTGATATTTATTAACATGTCCCATCTCGTGTGACATTGTCACATGAGGGGGACATATTAATAATTTTTTAATTTTTCTATTTTTTAACTTTCAAAACCTTTCAGCGCTCTCCCTGAGGCAGCACTTAGTCTCAGGGAGATGTGAGCTCTTTCGTGCGCATGCGTGAAAGAGCGTACTCTGGCAGCAGGGGAATCCCTCCCCCCCGCCCGCCCATACAGGGAGCGCATAGCGCTTCCTGTCGGGCAGCCCGCTGGGCAGGCTTTAATTGACCCGACCACTTAAAATGGCAGCGGGTCCCATTTCGGCGGCAGCGATCGGCGGCCTGCCTGCCCATCAATGGAAAAATTGTGCCCAGAAAGTGAACAGGTGAAATGAAGGAAGTTAAGGAGGCCAAGAGAGGGTATGAAAGAATATTGG
Organism: Cetorhinus maximus; assembly: GCF_964194155.1. NCBI lineage: Eukaryota > Metazoa > Chordata > Chondrichthyes > Lamniformes > Cetorhinidae > Cetorhinus > Cetorhinus maximus. Next base: position 27,917 of record NW_027598243.1, on the reverse strand, counting down.
CAAACAAAATCAAGGTGACTGCAAAGATCTGAGGTGAGAAAGACTGCTCTTGACATCAGGACAACATTTGACCGAGTGTGGCAACAAGGAGCCCGAGCAAAACTGGAGTCAATGGGAATCAGGGGAAAACTCTCCACTGTTAGAAAGAAATGAAATTACATCAATAGCAAGAAATGACGTAGGGTCAGATGATGTAGAAACTGTGTGGGTAGAGTTGAGGAACAGAAAAGGTATAAAAACCATAATGGGAGTTATGTACAGGCCTCCGAACAGTAGTCAGGATGTGGGGCACAAGATACACCAGGAGATAGAAAAGGCGTGTAAGAAAGGCAAGGTTACAGTGATCATGAAAGGAAGGAAAAGGAATTTTCAAGAAAAGGAATTTGTAGAATGTCTACGAGATGGCTTTTTGGAGCAGCTTGTGGTGGAGCCCACTAGGGAACAGGCAATTTTAGATTTAGTGATGCGTAATGAGGCAGATTTGATAAGGGAGCTTAAGGTGAAGGAACCCTTAGGAGGAAGTGACCATAATATGATAGAATTTACCCTGCAATTTGAGAGGAAAAAGCTGGAATCAGATGTAACGGTATTACAGTTGAATAAAGGCAACTACAGAGGCATGAGAGAGGAGCTGGCCAGAATTGACTGGGAGATGAGCCTAGCAGGAAAGACAGTGGAATGGCAGGAGTTTCTGGGAGTAATTTGGGAGACACAGCAAAAATTCATCCCTAGGAAGAAGAAGCATACTAAAGGGAGGACGAGGCAACCATGGCTGACAAGTGAAGTCAGGGACAGCATAAAAGCTAAAGAGAAAGCATACAATGCGGCGAAGAACAGTGGGAAACCAGGGGATTGGGAAGCTTACAAAGACCAACAGAAGACAACTAAAAAAGAAATAAGGAGGGAGTAGATTAAATATGAGGGTAAACTAGCCAGTAATATAAAAGAAGATTACAAGAGTTTTTTTAGATATATAAAAGATAAGAGAGAGGCAAAAGTGGACATTGGGCCACTAGAAAATGATGCTGGAGAAGTAGTAGTGGGGAACAAAGAAATGGCGGAGGAACTGAATAGGTACTTTGCGTCAGTCTTCACGGTGGAAGACATGAGTAACATCCCCAAAGTTTAAGAGAGTTGGGGGGCAGAGGAGAGTATGGTGGCCATTACCAAGGAGAAGATGCTAGGAAAACTGAAAGGTCTGAACGTGGATAAATCACCCGGACAAGATGGATTACACCCCAGAGTTCTGAAGGAGATAGCTGAAGAGATAGTGGAGGCGTTAGTGGTGATCTTTCAGGAATCACTCGAGTCAGGGAGGGTCCCAGAGGACTGGAAAATCGCTAATGTAACCCCCATTTTTAAGAAGGGAGTGAGACAAAAGATGGGAAATTACAGGCCAATTAGCCTGACCTCCGTCGTTGGTAAGATTTTAGAGTCCATTATTAAGGATGAGATTTCAGAATACTTGGAAGTGCATGGTAAAATAAGGCAAAGTCAGCAAGGTTTCATCAAGGGGAGGTCATGCCTGACAAATCTGTTAGAATTCTTTGAGGAGGTAATGAGTAGGTTAGACAAAGGAGAGCCAATGGATGTTATCTACTTAGGCTTCCAGAAGGCCTTTGACAAGGTGCCGCACAGGAAGCTGCTCAGTAAGATAAGAGCCCATGGTGTTAGAGGCATGGTACTAGCATGGATAGAAGATTAGCTGTCTGGCAGGAGGCAGAGAGTGGGGATAAGGGGGTCCTTCTCAGGATGGCGGCCGGTGACTAGTGGAGTTCCGCAGGGGTCAGTGTTGGGGCCACAACTTATCACTTTATACATTAATGATCTAGATGAAGGAACTGAGGGCATCCTGGCTAAGTTTGCAGATGATACAAAGACAGGTGGAGGGACAGGTAGTATTGAGGAGGCGGGGAGGCTGCAGAAGTATTTGGAAAATGGGCAAAGAAGTGGCAGGTGGAATACAACGTGGGCAAGTGTGAGGTCATGCACTATGATAGGAAGAATAGAGGCATAGACTATTTTCTAAATGGGGAGAGAATTCCGAAATCTGGAGTGCAAAGGGACTTGGGAGTCCTAGTTCAGGATTCTTTAAAGGTTGAGTCGGTAGTTAGGAAGGCAAATGCAGTGTTGGCATTTTTTTCGAGAGGACTAGAATATAAAAGCAGCGATGTGCTGCTGAGGCTTTATAAGGCTCTGATCAGACCACATTTAGAATATTGTGAGCAATTTTGGGCCCCGTATCTCAGGAAGGATGTTCTGGCCCTGAAGAGGATCCAGAGGAGGTTCACGAGAACGATCCCAGGAATGAAAGGCTTAACATATGAGGAACGTTTGAGGACTCTGGGTATATACTCGATGGAGTTTAGAAGGATGAGGGGGGGATCTGATTGAAACTTACAGAATACTGAAAGGCCTGGATAGAGTGGACGTGGAGAAGGTGTTTCCATTAGTAGGAGAGACTAGGACCCGAGGGCACAGCCTCAGAGTAAAGGGAAGACCTTTTAGAACAGAGATGAGGAGAAACTTCTTTAGCCAGAGAGTGGTGAATCTATGGAATTCATTGCCACAGAAGGCTGTGGAGGCCAGGTTATTGAGTGTATTTAAGACCGAGATAGATAGGTTCTTGATTGGTAAGGGGATCAAAGGTTACAGGGAGAAGGCGGGAGAATGGGGTTGAGAAACTTACCCGCCATGATTGAATGTCAGAGCAGACTCGAGGGGCCGAATGGCCTAATTTCTGCTCCTATGTCTTATGGTCTTATGGATGGAGTCATACCTAGCACAAAGGAAGATGGTTGTGGTTGTTGGAGGTCAGTCATCTCAGCTCCAGGACGTCACTGCAGGAGTTCCTCAGGGTAGTGTCCTAAGCCCAACCATCTTCAACTGCTTCATCAATGACCTTCCTTCCATTATGAGGTCAGAAGTGGGGATGTTCCTGATGTGCACAATGTTCAGCAACATATGCAACTCCTCAGATACTGAAGCAGTCCATGTTCAAATGCAGCAAGATCTGGACAATATCCAGGCTTGGGCTGAAAAGTGGCAAGTAACATTTGCGCCATACAAGTGTCAGGCAATGACCATCTCTAACAGGAGAGAATCTAACCATTGCCCCTTGACATTCAATGGCATTACCATCACTAAATCCTCCACTTTCAACATCCTGGGGGGGGTTACCATTGACCAGAAACAGAACTGGATATAAATACTATGGCTACTAGTGCAGGTCAGAGGCTAGGAACCCTGTGCTGAGTAACTCACCTCCTGACTCCTCAAAGCCTGTCCACCATCCACAAGGCACAAGTCAGGAGTGTGATGGAATACTCCCCATTTGCCTAGATGAGTGCAGCTCCCACAACGCTCAAGAAGCTTGACACCATCCAGGATAAAGCAACCCGCTTGATTGGCACCCCATCCACAAACACTCACTCCCTCCACCACCAATGCACAAAAACAGCAGTGTGTACCAGATGCACTGCAGAAATTCACCAAGGCTCCTTCGACAGCACCTTCCAAACCCACAAGCACTACCATCTAGAAGGACAAGGGCAGCAGATAGATGGGAACACCACCACCTGGAAGTTCCCCTCCAAGCCACTCATCATCCTGACTTGGAAATATATTATTGCCCCTACACTGTCACTGGACCAAAATCCTGGAATCCCTCTCTAACAGCATAGTATTTATATGGCTAGCCCAGTTCAGTTTCTGGTCAATGGTAATGCCCAGGATGTTGATAGTGGGAGATGCAGCAATGGTAATGCCATTGAATGTCAAGGGGCGATGGTTAGATTCTCTCTTGTTGGAGATGGTCATTGCCTGGTACTTGTGTGGCGCGAATGTTACTTGCCACTTGTCAGCCCAAGCTTGGATATTGTCCAGGTCTTGCTGCATTTGGTCATGGACTGCTTCAGCATCTAAGGATTCGCGAATGGTGCTGAACATTGTGCAATCATCAGCGAACATCCCCACTTCTGACCTTATGATGGAAAGAAGGTCATCATACCTACACCGCATGGACTATAGAGGTTCAAGAAGGCAGCTCATCGCCACCTTCTCAAGGTGGAATTAGGAATGGGCAATAAATGTTGGCTTAGCCAGAGATGCACACCTCCCATCAATGAATTTTTTAAAAAATACATTAAGAGGAAGAGGGTAACTAAGGAAATAGTGGGGCTCATTGGTACAATACTCAGTAGAAGAAAAACTTTCCTTTAGGAACCGAGATTGGTCCTCGGAGCCTGGGAACGATAAGTCAGAGTAGAAGAGAAGAGAACAGAGAAGAGTGAAAACACTCCTTCCCAACTCCTCCCTAATCATTCTCTTAGTTACTTTAAATCTTTGCCATCTAGTTTTAATCACTCAGTCCCTCATTTTCACTGTTGTAATTTCTTAGTATCTAAATCTTACTGTTTTAATATCTCAGTCCCTCATTTTCACTGTTTTAATCACTCAATCCCGAAATCGTACTATTTTACTCATTCCATCCCTAAATCTCGCTGTTTCAAATGCTCAATCCCTAAACCTTGCTGTTTTAATCACTCAATCCCGAAATCCAAAGGCTTTGCAGCGATTGCTGGATTCCCCCGTGTCCAGGGTGCCATTGACTGCACACATGTGGCAGGTCAGGGTCAGTCGGGTGCCTTCGTCAACAGGAAGGGATTCCACTCCATGAACGTGCAGATAGTGTCTGACCACAGGATGCAGATTCTGCAAGTCTGTGTAAGGTACCCAGGCAGCTCCCATGACGCCTACATCCTCAGACACTCCCAGGTGCTGGGCTCTTCAGTGCTCCAGCCTAACTGGATGGATGGCTGCTGGGAAACAAGGGCCAACCACTGAAAAGGTGGCTCATGATGCCTCTGCATCACCCAAGAACAGTGGCCGAGCAGTGGTACAATAGGACCCACATCTCCACAGGGGCGGTGGTAGACAGAACCATCAGTCTTTTGAAGATTCGCTTCCGATGCCTGGATCGTTCAGGGGGCGCACTACAATACCCCCAGAGCGGGTGTCACTGATCATGGTTTCATGCTGTACTCTTCATAATCTGGCACTGGCATGGGGGGACCCACTGGAGAAATTGAGGAGCAAATATGTGCACAATTTGAGGTGGTGTGTAAAAACAATAACAATAGGGTAATTATATTAGGTGATTTCCCAACATTAATTGGGATAGACATAGTGTTAAGGGCTTGGATGGAGTGGATTTCTTGAAATGTGTACAGGAGAACTTTTTAGGTCAATATGTAGAGGTTCCAACAAGGGACGGCGCAGTGCTGGGCCTAATTCTGGGGAATGAAGCCAGACAGGTGGCTGAGGTGGTGGTGGGGGAGCATTTTAGTGATAGCGACCACAACATGGTACAATTTAAGTTTGTTATGGACAAAGAAATCGACAAGTTGCAAAAAAAATGTTTCGGATTGGGGAGAGTGGATTTTAGTAAAGTAAGGCAGGATCTGGCCAAGGTAGACTGGGAACAGTTACTTGTGGGGAAATCTACAGAGGAACAGTGGGGGGTGTTCAAAAAGGAAATGGGGAAGGTACAGGCTCAACATGTTCCCTCTAGGGTGATAGGAAGGAGTAACAAGCCCAGAGAACCATGGATGACCAGAGATATTCAGGTTACGATGAGAAGGAAAAAAGAGGCTTTTAGCAGGTACAAGGGAAGCAAATCAGCAGAGGCATTAGTGGAGTGCAGAGTGGAGCTTAAGAAAGCAATTAGGAGAGCAAAGAGGGTACATGAGAAAGCTCTGGCTGGTAAAAGTAGGGAAAATCCCAAGATATTTTATAAGTATATCAATGGGAGGAGGATAACCAGGGAAAGGGTAGGGCCCAAAAGGGACTAAGGGGGCAATCTATGGGTGGAGCCAGAGGACATCACTAGAGTGTTGAATGAATACTTCACGTCCGTCTTCATCGAAGAGATTGAGGATGAAGGTATTGAACTCGGGGAGAGAGACTGCGAAGTTCTTGAGCAAATTGATTTAGGGAGTGACAATTTATTGAAGGCGTTGGCAGGCTTAAAAGTAGACAAATCTCCAGGTCCGGATGATTTGTGTCCCAGACTGCTGAGCAAGGCAAGGGAGGAGATTGCAGGGGCTCTGACCCGAATTTTTAATTCCTCTCTGGCCACAGGGGAGGTGCCAGAGGACTGGAGAACAGCTAATATAGTTCTGCTATTTAAGAAGGGTTGTAGAGATAAACCAGTTAATGACAGGCCAGTGAGCCTCACGTCAGTGGTAGGGGAACTATTGGAGAAAATTCTGAACGAGAGAATCTATCTCCACTTAGAGAGGCAAGGTTTGATCAGGGATAGTCAGCATGGCTTTGTCAGAGGGAGGTCATGCCTAACAAATTTGATTGAATTTATTGAGGAGGTGACCAGGTGTGTAGATGAGGGTAGTGCAGTTGATGTAATTTACATGGATTTCAGCAAAGCCTTTGACAAGGTCCCACATGGGAGACTTATAAAGAAGGCAAATGCACATGGGATACAGGGTAATTTGATAAGGTGGATTCAAAATTGGCTTCGTTGTAGGAGGCAGAGGGTGATGACAGAAGGATGCTTTAGTGACTGGAAGCCACTGTCCAGTGGTGTAACACAGTGATCTGTGCTGGGTCCCCTATTATTTGTCATTTATATAAACGACATAGATAACTATGTGTGGGGTGGGATTAGTAAATTTGCGCATTACACAAAAATTGACTGGGTGGTTAACAGTGAGGTTGAGTGTCTTGGGCTACAGGAAGATATAGACGGGATGGTCAAATGGGCAGATAAGTGGCAGATGGAATTTAACCCTGAAAATTGTGAGGTGGTACACTTTTGAAGGAGTAATTTGACAAGAAAGTATTCAATGAACAGCATGGCACTAGGAAGTTCTGAGGAACAAAGGGATCTTGGCGTGTTTGTCCATAGATCTATGAAGGCGGAAGGGCATATTAGTGGGGTGATGAAAAACGCATATGGGACACTTGCCTTTATCGATCGAGGCATAGATTACAAAAGTAGGGAGGTAATAAGACCATAAGACATAGGAGCAGAAATTGGGCCATTCAGCCCATCGAGTCTGCTCCACCATTCAATCATGGCGGATAAGTTTCTCAACCCCATTCTCCCACCTTCTCCCCGTAACCTTTGATCCCCTTACCAATCAAGAACCTATCTATCTCGGTCTTAAATACATTCAATGACCTGGCCTCCACAGCCTTCTGTGGCAATGAATTCCATAGATTCACCACTCTCTGGCTAAAGAAGTTTCCCCTCATCTCTGTTCTAAAAGGTCTTCCCTTTACTCTGAGGCTGTGCCCTCGGGTCCTAGTCTCTCCTACTAATGGAAACATCTTCCCCACGTCCACTCTATCCAGGCCTTTCAGTATTCTGTAAGTTTCAATCAGATCCCCCCCTCATCCTTCTAAATTCCTGGGAGTATAGACCCAGAGTCCTCAAACGTTCCTCATATGTTAAGCCTTTCATTCCAGTAGTCAGTCAGAAGAGGAACACGATGAGGAGATCACTGTGGGGATAGATGCAGACCTGGGTAACCTCCAGGGAGGCAGGGACACCTGGGATGCTTCGATCCAAAGCTCCTTCAGCTAGGCTGCCAAATAAGAACCACCACCACATGGCAGTGCTGAAGACTCCATACTCGATCCCAGAGAGGAACATTTCCTTGTCTAACAACATACACTCTGTGCCTGTGCAATAAAGTTTCAGGAGACACACGTCCATTATTATTTAATGGCCTACCCTGCACATATAGAACAAATGAAGCACCCCGAGGCCAATAGCACAAAGTAACACTCAATGTCGATGTTTTAATCATTCAGTCCCTCAATCTCGCTGTTCTTATGTCAGTCCCTCAATCTCCCTGTTTTAATCACTCAATCCCTCAATCTCACTGCTTTAATCACTCAGTCCCTCAAACTCGCTGTTTTAATCTCAGTCCCTCAATCTCATTGTTTTAATCACTCAGTCCCTCAATCTTGCTATTTTAATCTCAGTCCCTCAATCTCGCTGTTTTAATCACTCAGTCCCTCAATCTCATTGTTTTAATCTCAGTCCCTCAATCTCGCTGTTTTAATATTTCAGTGCCTAAATCTCCCTGATCTAATCTCTCAGCCCCTCAATCTCATTATTTTAAACTCAGTCCCTCAATCTCGTTGCTTTGATCAAAGACCCTCAATCTCACTGTTATAATATTTCAGTGCCTAAATCTCGCTGATTTAATCTCTCAGTCTCTAAATCTAACTATTTTCATATTTCAGTCTCCAAGTTTACTGTTTCAATTTTTCAGCCCCTAAATCTCACTGTTTTAACATTTCATTCTCTAAATCTTGCTGTTTTAATATTTCAGTCTCTAAATCTAACTCTTTTAATATTTAAGTCTCGAAATCTTACTGTTTCATTTTTCAGTCCCTAAATCTCACTGTTGTAATATTGCAGTCTCTAAATTTTACTGTTTTAATACCTCAGTCCCTAAATCTCACTGTTTTAATATTTCAGGGTCTAAATCTCGCTGATTTAATATATCAGTTTCTAACTTTCACTGTTTTATTATTTTAGTCTCTAAATCTCACTGTTTTAATATTTCAGTCCCTAAATCTTTCTGTTGTAATATTTCAGTCTCTAAATCTCACTGTATTAATATTTCAGTCTCTAAATCTTGCTGTTTTGATATTCCACTCTCTAAATCTCACTGTTTTAATCTCTCAGTTGCTAATTTACGCTGTTTTATTCACTCAGTCCCGAACTCATACTGTTTTACTCACTAGTCCCTAAATGTCACTGTTATAATCCCTCAGTTCCTAACTTTCATTGTTTTAATCTCTCAATCCCTAACTCACGCTGTTTTAATCACTCAGACCCTCAACCTCGCTGTTTTAATCACTCAAACCCTCAATCTCACTGTTTTAATCTCAGTCCCTCAATCTTGCTGTTTTAATCACTCAGACCCTTATTCTCGCTGTTTTAATCTCAGTCCCTCAATCTCTCTTTTTTAATCACTCATTCCCTAAATCTCACTGTTTTAATCCCTCAGTCCCTAAATCTCACTGTTTCAATCTCTCAGTCCCTAACTCATGCTCTTTTAAGCACTCAGTCCCTAAATCTCACTGTTTTAATATTTCATCTCTAAATCTTGCTGTTTTAATATTTCTTTCTCTAAATCTCACTGCTTAAATATTTCATTCTCTCAATCCTTATGTATTATTCTCTCAATGCCTAAATCTCACTGTTTTAACATTTCAGTCTCTAAATCTTGCTGTTTAAATAAAAGTCTGAAAAGTCTCTAAAGCTCACTGTTTAATATTTCAGTCTCTAAATCTTTTGGTTTTAATATTTCAGTCTCTAAATCTAACTATTTAAATATTTCAGTCTCTAAGTTTTACTGTTTCAATTTTTCAGCCCCTAAATCTCACTGTTTTAATACTTCAGTCCCTAAATCTCACTGTTTTAACATTTCACTCTCTAAATCGTGCTGTTTTAATATTTCAGTCTCTAAATTTAACTCTTTTAATATTTAAGTCTCGAAATCTTACTGTTTCATTTGTCAGTCCCTAAATCTCACTGTTGTAATATTTCAGTCTCTAAATTTTACTGTTTTAATACCTCAGTCCCTAAATCTCACTGTTTTAATATTTCAGGGTCTAAATCTTGCTGATTTAATATATCGGTCTCTAACTCTCACTGTTTTAATCTCTCAGTCCCTAACCCACGCTGTTTTAATCACTCAGTCCCGAACTCACGCTGTTTTACTCACTAGTCCCTAAATCTCACTGTTATAACCCCTCAATTCCTAATTTTCACAGTTTTAATCTCTCAGTCCCTAACTCACGCTGTTTTAATCACTCAGACCCTGAATCTCGCTGTTTTAATCTCAGTCCCTCAATCTTGCTGTTTTAATCACTCAGACCCTTATTCTCGCTGTTTTAATCTCAGTCCCTCAATCTCTCTTTTTTAATCACTCATTCCCTAAATCTCACTGTTTCAATCTCTCAGTCCCTAACTCATGATCTTTTAATCACTCAGTCCCTGAATATCACTGTTTTAATCATTCAGCCCCTAAATCTCACTGTTTTAATATTTCAGTATCTAAATCTTGCTGTTTTAATATTCCATTCTCTAAAACTCAATGTTTTAATCTCTAAGTCCCTAACCCACACTGTTTTAATCACTCAGTCCTGAACTCACGCTGTTTTACTCACTAGTCCCTAAATCTCACTGTTATAAACCCTCAGTTCCTAAATTTCACTGTTTTAATCTCTCAGTCCCTAACTCACGCTGTTTTAATCACTCAGTCCCTAAATCTCACATTTTTAATCCCTCAGTCCCTCAATTTCGTTGTTTTTCTCTCTGTCCCTCAAAGTCGCTGTTTTAATCGCTCAGCTCCTGAACCTCGCTGTTTTAATCACTCAGACCCTGAATCTCGCTGCTTTAATCTCAGTCTCTCAAACTCGCTGTTTTAATCACTCAGACCCTAAATCTCACTGTTTTAATCACTCAGTCCCTAAATCTCACTGTTTCAATCTCTCAGTCCCGAACTCATGCTCTTTTAATCACTGAGTCCCTAAATCTCACTGGTTTAATCTTTCAGCCTCTAAATATCACTCTTTTAATATGTCAGTCTCTAAATTTCTTTGTTTTAACATTTCAGTCTCTAAATCTTGCTGTTTTAATATTTCAGTCTCTAAATCTCACTGCTTAAATATTTCAGTCTCTAAATCCTACTGTTTTATTCTCTCATTGCCTAAATCTCACTGTTTTAACATTTCAGTCTCTAAATCTTGCTGTTTTAATATTTCAGTCTCTAAATCTTACTGTTTCATTTTTCAGTCCCTAAATCTCACTGTTGTAATATTTCAGTCTCTAACTTTTACTGTTTTAATACCTCAGTCCCTAAATCACACTGTCTTAATCTTTCAGTCCCTAACTCAATCGGTTTTAATCCCTCACACCCTAACTCACGCAGTTTGAATCACTCAATCGTTCAATCTCGATGTTTTAACCATTCAGTCCTTCAATTTCGCTGTTTCAACCTCAGTCCCTGAATCTCGCTGTTTTAATCACTCAGTCCCTCAATCTCACTGTTTTAATCTCTCAGTCCCTCAATCCTGCTATTTTAATCTCAGTCCCTCAATCTCACCGTTTTAATCACTCAGTCCCTCAATCTCACTGTTTTAATCACTCAGTCCCTCAATCTCATTATTTTAAACTCAGTCCCTCAATCTCGCTGTTTTGACCAAAGACCCTCAATCTCGCTGTTTTAATATTTCAGTGCCTAAATCCCACTGATTTAATCTCTCAGTCTCTAAATCTCACTGTTTTAATATTTCAGTCCCTAAATCTCACTGTTTTAATATTTCAGGGTCTAAATCTCGCTGATTTAATATATCAGTCTCTAACTCTCACTGTTTTATAATTTTAGTCTCTAAATCTCACTGTTTTAATATTTCAGTCCCTAAAACTTTCTGTTTTAATATTTCATTCTCTAAAACTCACTGTATTAATATTTCAGTCTCTAAATCTTGATGTTTTAATATTCCATTCTCTAAATCTCACTGTTTTAATCTCTTAGTTGCTAATTTATGCTGTTTTATTCACTCAGTCCCGAACTCACGCTGTTTTACTCACTAGTCCCTAAATCTCACTGTTATAATCCCTCAGTTTCTAACTTTCATTGTTTTAATCTCTCAGTCCCTAACTCATGCTGTTTTAATCTCAGTCCCTCAATCTTGCTGTTTTACTCACTCAGACCCTTATACGCGCTGTTTTAATTTCAGTCACTCAATCTCTCCTTTTTAATCACTCATTCCCTAAATCTCACTGTTCTAATCCCTCAGTACCTAAATCTCACTGTTTCAATCTCTCAGTCCCTAACTCATGCTCTTTTAAGCACTCAGTCCATAAATCCCACTGTATTAATCTTTCAGTCCCTAAAGCTCACTGTTTTAATATTTCATCTCTAAATCTTGCTGTTTTAATATTTCAGTCTCTAAATTTCATTGTTTTAACATTCCAGTCCCTAAATCTTGCTGTTTTAATATTTCTGTCTCTAAATCATGCTGTTTTAATATTTCAGTCTCTACAGCTCACTGTTTAATATTTCAGTCTCTAAATCTTGCTGTTTTAATATTTCAGTCTCTAAATCTAACTATTTTAATATTTCAGTCTCCAAATTTTACTGTTTCAATTTTTCAGCCCCTAAATCACACTGTTTTAATACTTCAGTCCCTAAATTTCACTGTTTTAACATTTCACTCTCTAAATCTAGCTTTTTTAATATTTCAGTCTCTAAATCTAACTCTTTTAATATTTAAGTCTCGAAATCTTACTGTTTCATTTCTCAGTCCCTAAATCTCACTGTTGTAATATTTCAGTCTCTAAATTTTACTGTTTTAATACCTCAGTCCCTAAATCTCACTGTCTTAATTTCTCAGTCCCTAACTCAATCTGTTTTAATCTCTCACTCCCTAACTCACGCAGTTTGAATCACTCAATCCCTCAATCTCGATGTTTTAATCATTCAGTCCCTCAATCTCGCTGTTCTTATGTCAGGGTCCCAATCTCACTGTTTTAATCACTTAGTCCCTCAATTTCCCTGTTTTAATCACTCAATCCCTCCATCTCATTGCTTTAATCACTCAGTCCCTCAATCTCACTGTTTTAATCTCAGTCCCTCAATCTCGTTGTTTTAATCTCAGTCCATCAATCTCGCTGTTTTAAGCACTCAGTCCCTCAATCTCACTGTTTCAATCACTCTGCCTCAATCTCATTGTTTTAATCTCAGTACCTCAATCTCGCTGTTTTGATCAAAGACTCTCAATCTCGCTGTTTTAATATTTCAGTGCCTAAATCTCGCTGATCTAATCTCTCAGTCTCTAAATCTTGCTATTTTAATCTCTTGGTCCCTAAATCTCGCTGATTTAAAATTTCAGGGTCTAAATCTCGCTGATTTAATATATTGGAGTCTAACTCTCACTGTTTTATTATTTCAGTCTCTAAATCTTTCTGTTTTAATATTTCAGTGTCTAAATCTTGCTGTTCTAATATTCCATTCTCTAAAACTCACTGTTTTAATCTCTCAGTCCCTAAACCACGCTGTTTTAATCACTCAGTCCCGAACTCACGCTGTTTTACTCACTAGTCCCTAAATCTCACTGTTATAATCCCTAAATTCCTAATTTTCACTGTTTTAATCCCTCGGTCCCTCAATTTCGTTGTTTTTCTCTCAGTCCCTCAAACTCGCTGTTTTAACCACTCAGCCCCTGAACCTCACTGTTTTAATCACTCAGACCCTGAATCTCGTTGTTTTAATCTCAGTCCCTCAATCTTGCTGTTTTAATCACTCAGACCCTTATTCTCGCTGTTTTAATCTCAGTCCCACAAACTCTCTTTTTTAATCACTCATTCCATAAACCTCACTGTTTTAATCACTCAGTCCCTAAATCTCACTGTTTCAATCTCAGTCCATAACTCATGCTCTTTTAATCACTCAATCCCTGAATCTCACTATTTAATCTTTCAGCCCTAAATCTCACTGTTTTAATATTACAGTCTCTAAATGTTGCTTTTATAGTATTTCAGTCTCTAAATTTCATTCTTTTAGTATTCCAGTCTCTAAATCTCACTGCTTTAATATTTCAGTCTCTAAATCCTACTGTTTTATTCTCTCAGTGCCTAAATCTCACTGTATTAACATTTCAGCCTCTAAATCTTGCTGTTTTAATATTTCAGTCCCGAAATCTTACTGTTTCATTTTTCAGTCCCTAAGTCTCACTGTTGTAATATTTCAGTCCCTAACTCAATCTGTTTTAATCTCTCACTCCCTAACTCACGCAGTTTGAATCACTCAATCCTTCAATCTTGATGTTTTAATCATTCAGTCCCTCAATTTCGCTGTTTTAATCACTCAGTCCCTCAATCTCGCTGCTTCAACCTCAGTCCCTCAATCTCGCTGTTTTAATCACTCAGTCCCTCAATCTCACTGTTTTAATCTCTCAGTCCCTAACGCACTCTGTTTGAATAACACTATCCTTCAAACTCGCTGTTTTAATCATTCAGTCCCTCAACCTCGCTGTTTTTATGTCAGATCCTGAATCGCGCTGTTTTAATCACTCAGTCCCTCAATCTCGCTGTTTTAACCACTCAATCCCTCAATCTCATTGTTTTAATCACTCAGTCCCTCAATTTCGCTGTTTTAATCACTCAATCCCTCAATCTCACTGCTTTACTCACTCAGTCCCTCAATCTCGCTGTTTTAATCACTTAGTCCCTCAATCTCATTGTTTTAATCTCAGTCCCTCAATCTCGCTGTTTTAATCTATCCCTATTTCACGCTGTTTTAATCACTCAGTCCCTAAATCTCACTGTTTTAATTTCTCAATCCCTAACTCACGCTGTTTGAATCACTCAATTCCTCAATCTCGCTGTTTTAATCATTCAGTCCCTCAATCCCACTGTTCTTATGTCAGTCCCTCAATCTCGCTATTTTAATCACTCAGTCCCTCAATCTCACTGCTTTAATCACTCAATCCCTCCATCTCTTCATTTTAATCTGAGTCCCTCAATCTCACTGTTTTATTCTCTCAGTCCCTAAATCTCACTGTTTTAATATTTCAGTCTCTAAATCTTTCTGTTTTAATATTTCAATATCTAAATCTCACTGTATTAATATTTAAATCTCTAAATCTTGCTGTTTTAATATTCCATTCTTTGAAACTCACTGTTTTAATCTCAGTTCCTAACCCACGCTGTTTTAATCACTCAGTCCCTAAATTTCACTGTTTCAATCTCTCAGTCCATAACTCATGCTCTTTTAATCACTCATTCCCTAAATCTCACTGTTTTAATATTTCAGTCCCTAACGTTCACTGTTTTAATATTTCAGTCTCTAAATCTCAATGTTTAATATTTCAGTCTCTAAATCTAACTATTTTAATATTTCAGTCTCCAAATTTTACTGGTTCAATTTTTCAGTCCCTAAATCTCACTGTTTTAATATTTCAGTCCCTAAATCTCACTGTTGTAATATTTCAGTCTCTAAATTTTACTGTTTTAATCCCTCAATCCCTAAATCTCACGGTCTTAATCTCTCAATCCCCAACTCAATCTGTTTTAATCTCTCAATCCCACTGTTTTAATCACTCAATCCCTCAATCTCGCTGTTTTAATCACTCAGAACCTCAATCTCACTGTTTTAATCATTCATTCCCTCAATTTTACTGATTTAATCTCTCAGTCCCTAACTCACGCTGTTTGAATTACTCAATCCCTCAATCTCACTGTTTTAATATTTCAGGGTCGAAATGTTGCTGATTTAATATATCAGTCTCTAATTCTCACAGTTTTAATATTTTTGTCTCTAAATTTCATTGTTTTAACATTCCAGTCTCTAAATCTTGCTGTTTTAATATTTCTGTCTCTAAAGCTCACTGTTTAAATATTTCAGTCTCTAAATCTTGCTGTTTTATTATTTCAGTCTCTAAAGCTCACTGTCTAATATTTCAGTCTCTAAATCTTGCTGTTTTAATCTTTCAGTCTCTTAATCATTATTTTAATATTTCAGTCTCCAAATCTTACTTTTTTCCAGTCCCTAAATCTCACTGTTTTAATATTTCCGTCCCTAAATCTCACTGTTGTAATATTTCAGTCTCTAAATTCTACTATTTTAAGCCCTCAGTCCCTAAATCTCACTGTCTTAATCTCTCAGTCCCCAACTCAATCTGTTTTAAACTCTCAATCCCGCTGTTTTAATCACTCAGTCCCTCAATCCGGCTGTTACAATACTCAGCACCTCAATCTTACTGTTTTAATCACTCAGTCCCTCAATCTTGCACTTTTAATCACAGTCCCTCAATCTCGCTGCTTTAATCGCAGTCCCTCTATCTAGCTGCTTTAATCACTCAGTCCCTCAGTCTCACTGTTTTAATCTATCCCTATTTCACGCTGTTTTAATCACTCAGTCCCTAAATCTCACTGTATTAATCTCCCAGTCCCTAACTCACTCTGTTTTAATCTCTCACTCCCTAACTCACACTGCTTGAATCACTCAATCCCTCAATCTCGCTCTTTTAATAATTCAGTCCCTCAATCTCGCTGTTTTAATCACTCAGACCCTCAATCCCGCTGCTTTAATCACTCAATACCTCAATGTCGCTATTTTAATCTCAGTTCCTCAATCTCATTGTTTTAATCTCAGTTCGTGAATCTCGCTGTTTTAATATTTCAGTACCTAAATCTTGCTGACGTAATCTCTCAGTCTCTAAATCTCGCTATTTTAATCTCTCAGTCCCTAAATCTCACTGTTTTAATATTTCAGTGTCTAAATCTCGCTGATTTAATGTATCGGTCACTAACACTCACTGTTTATTATTTCAGTCTCTAAATATTTCTGTTTTAATATTTCAGTATCTAAATCTTGCTGTTTTAATATTCCATTCACTAAAACTCACTGTTTTAATCTCTCAGTCCCTAACCCACACAGTTTTAATCACTCAGTCCCAAACTCACGCTGTTTTACTCACTAGTCCCTAAATCTCACTGTCATAATCCCTCAGTTCCTAAATTTCCCTGTTTTAATCTCTCAATCCCTAGCTCACGCTATTTTAATCCCTCAGTCCCTAAATCTCATTTTTTTAATCACTTAGTCCCTCAATCTCATTGTTTTTATCTCAGTCCCTCAAACTCGCTGTTGTAATCACTCAGCCCATCAACCTGGCTGTTTTAATTACTCAGACCCTGAATCTCGCTGTTTTAATATCAGTCTCTCAATCTATCCTTTTTAATCACTCAGTCCCAAAATCTCACTGTTTTAATCTTTAAGCCCCTAAAGCTCACTGTTTTAATATTGCAGTCTCTAAATCTTCCTGTTTTAATATTTAAGTCTCTAAATTTCATTGTTTTAATATTCCAGCCTCTAAATCTTGCTGGTTTAATACTTCAGTCTCTAAATCTCACTGCTTTAATATTTCAGTCTCTAAATCCTACTGTTTTATTCTCTCAGTGCCTAAATCTCACTGTTTTAACATTTCAGTCTCTAAATCTTGCTGTTTTAAAATTTCAGTCTCTAAATCTAACTCTTTTAATATTTCAGTCTCGAAATCTTACTGTTTCATTTTTCAGCCCCTAAATCTCATGGTTTTAATCACTCAGTCCCTAAATCTCACTGTTGTAATCTCTCAGTCCCTAACTCACGCTGTTTGAATCACTCAATTCCTTAATCTCGCTGTTTTAATCACTCAGTCCCACAATCTCGCTTATTTAATCACTCAATCCCTCAATCTCGCTGTTTTAATGAGTCTCTCAATCTCACTGTTTTATTCTCTCAGTCCCTAAATCTCACTGTTTTAATATTTCAGGGTCTAATAATCGCTGTTTTAATATATCAGTCTCTAACTCTCACTATTTTATTATTTCAGTCTCTCAATCTCACTGTTTTAATATTTCAATCTCTAAATCTTTCTGTTTTAATATTTCAATATCTAAATCTCACTGTATTAATATTTCAGTCTCTAAATCTTGCTGTTTTAATATTCCATTCTCTAAAACTCACTGTTTTAATCTCAGTCCCTAACCCACGCTGTTTTAATCACTCAGTCCCTAAATCTCACTTTTTTAATCCTTCAGTCTCTCAATTTCGTTGTTTTTCTCTCAGTCCCTCACAGTCGTTGTTTTAATCGCCCAGACCCTGAACCTCGCTGTTTTAATCACTCAGACCCTTATTCTCGCTGTTTTAATCTCAGTCCCTCAATCTCTCTTTTTAATCACTCATTCCCTAAATCTCACTGTTTTCATCCCTCAGTCCCTAACTCACGCTGTTTTAATCACTCAGTCCTGAACTCACGCTGTTTTACTCACTAGTCCCTAAATCTCACTGTTATAATCCCTCAATTCCTAAATTTCATTGTTTTAATCTCTCAGTCCGTAACTCACACTGTTTTAATCACTCAGTCCCTAAATCTCACATTTTTAATCACTCAGTCCCTAAACCTCACTGTTTTAATATTTCAGGGTCTAAATGTCGCTGATTTAATATATCAGTCTCTAACTCTCACTGTTTTGATATTTCAGTCTCTAAGTTTCATTGTTTTAACATTCCAGTCTCTAAATCTTGCTGTTTTAATATTTCTGTCTCTAAATCTCACTGCTTAAATATTTCAGTCTCTAAATTCTACTGTTTTATTCTCTCAGCGCATAAATCTCACTGTTTTAACATTTCAGTCTCTAAATCTTGCTGTTTTAATATTTCAGTCACTAAATAATTATTTTAATATTTCAGTCTCCAAATCTTACTGGTTCAATTGTTCAGTCGCTAACTCTCACTGTTTTTATTATTTCAGTCTCTAAATCTCACTGTTTTAATATTTCCGCCTCTAAATCTTTCTGTTTTAATATTTCAGTATCTAAATCTCACTGTATTAATATTTCAGTCTCTAAATCATGCTGTTTTAATATTCCATTCTCTAAAACTCACTATTTTAATCACTCAGTCCCTAACCCACGCTGTTTTAATCACTCAGTCCCTAAATCTCACTGTTTTAAACTTTCAATACCTAAAACTCACTGTTTCAATCTCAGTCCCTAACTCACGCTGTTTAAATAGCTCAGTCGCTCAATCTTGCAGTTTTAATCTCTGTCCCTCAATCTCGCTGTTTTAATCACTCAGCCCCTCAATCTCACAGTTTTAATCTCTCAGTCCCTCAATCTTGCTTTTTTTAATCACTTAGTCCCTCAATCTCACTTTTTTTATCTCAGTCCCTCAATCTCGCTGTTTTAATCTCAGTCCCTCAATCTCGCTGTTTTAATCACAGTCCCTCAATTTCGCTGTTTCAATCACAGTCCCTCAATCTCGCTGTTTTAATCTCAGTCCCTCAATTTTGCTGTTCTAATCACAGTCCCTCAATCTCACTGTTTTAATTACTCACTCCCTCAATCTCACTGTTTTAACCTCAGTCACTCAATTTCAATGTTTCAATCTCAGTCCCTAAATCTCACTGTTTTAAACTCTCAATACCTAAATCTCACTGTTTTAATCTCTCAGTTCCTAACTCACGGTATTTAATTCACTCAGTCCCTCAATCTCGCTGTTTTAATCTCAGTCCCTCAATCTCGCTGTTTTAATCACTCAGTGCCTCAATCTTGCTTTTTTTTATTACTCTGTCCCTCAATCTCACTGTTTTAATCTCAGTCCCTCAATCTTGCTGCTTTAATCACAGTATCTTAATCTCGCTGTTTTAATCTCAGTCCCTCAATCTTGCTGTTTTAATCACAGTCCCTCAATCTGACTGTTTTAATCACTCAGTCCCTCAATCCGGCTGTTTTATTCACTGAGTCCCTCAATCTCGCTGTTTTAATCAAAATCCCTCAATCTCACTGTTTTAATCTCTCAGTCCCTAACTCACGCTGTTTTACTCACTCAGTCCCTCAATCTCACTGTTTTAATCCCTCAATCCCTAAATATCACTTTTTTAATCTCTCAGTACCTAAATCTCACTATTTTCACATCTAAGTCTCTAAATCTCGCTATTGTAATCTCTCAGTCCCTAAATCTCACTGTTTTAATATTTAAGTCTCAATATCTTGCTGCTTTAATCTCTCAGCCCCTCAATCTCGCTGTTTTAATCTCAATCCCTTAATCTCGCTGTTTTAATCACTCAATCCCTCAATCTCACTCCTTTAATTTTAGCCGCTCAAACTTGCTGTTTCAATCACCCAGTCCCTCAATCTTGCTTTTTTTATAACTCAGTCCCTCAATCTCGCTGTTTTAATCTCAGTCCCTCAATCTCGCTGTTTTAATCTCAGTCCCTCAATTTCACTATTGTAATCTCAGTCCCTCAATTTCGCTGTTTTTATCTCAGTCCCTCAACCTCACTGTTTTAATCACTCAGTCTCTCAGTCTCGCTGTTTTAATCACTCAGTCCCTCAATCTCGCTGTTTTAATCACAGTCCCTCAATCTCGCTGTTTTAATCATCTCAGTCCCTAAATCTCACTTTTTAATCTCTCAGTCCCTAATTCTCACTGTTTTAATATTTCAAGCTCAAAATCTCGCTGTTTTAATCTGTCAGTCTCTAAATCTCATTGTTTTATCTCTCAGTCCCTAATTCTCACACTCTTAATCACTCAGCAAATCAGAACGAGAAACTTCCAGGAATTGTTACAAAAGTACGCTTCCATTTTCAGTGATGAACTGGGAAGGATTCGTGGGCCAGCGAAAATCCACGTATACCCTAACGCAACCCCCAGATTTATCAGAGCCAGACCAGTCCCTTATGCTCTATGGGACAAGGGCGAGACCGCGATAAACAAGCTGGGAAAGTTGGGTATCTTACAACCAGTGCAATTTTCCGAGTGAGCAGCCCCCATAGCACCCGTACGGACCAAAGTGTTCACTTATGCGGTTTACGGGGCTTAAATTAACTGTAAACAGAGTGGCTAAACTTGATAGATATCTGATACCAAAGATTGACAAATTATATTTGAAATTGGCCGGGGGCAGCACATATTCGACATGAGCCATGCCTACCAGCAGGTAGAGTTGGAAGAAGGCTCGAGGATTGTATCAATATATTCGACTACCCTTTGGAGTCTCACCGGCATGTGCTATTTTCCAGCATACCATGGAAAATCTGCTTCAGGGACTGCCCCATGTCGTTGTTTATCTGGATGACATCTTAGTCACTGGATGAACTGATGAAGAACACTTAGCGAATTTGGAGGAGGTGCTGAAACACTTCTCACATGCAGGAGTGCGCTTGAAGCGTGAAAAATGTATTTTCCAAGCCAAAGGGGTCGTTTACTTGGGCCATAAGGTCGACGCGCAGGGCCTGCATCCCGTAGAAGAAAAGGTCAAGGCTATTCGCAAGGCATTGGGGAATGGAAGGGATGGAGTTATAGAGAGGGAGATGGACAGATACCTATACCTTCTGAATTCTGGTCACACCATGATATCAGCTAATGTGGCATGCAGGCATTTACCTGGGGTTGGCTCCCTGGGCTCCAGCTGGCAAGGGTGCTGTTTGCAGGGCTTGGTACCTTGGGCCACAAGTGTTCTGTAATCCTGTGAATCACATCAAATACATTCATGTAAATCTTTCAAATGCAGTGACTACTACACAGACATAAAATTAAATTGCATTTCCTGATTGAATATTGTGATATATAGAATGGCATCAATTTTTTGTGGGTGGGGTAATTCAAAGTGGTTGGTCACAAGTTGAAGCCTTCAGAAATTCACCCAACCAGAGTGGGAAACTATTTCACAGCATTAGTGACAGAGCCAGCCCTCTGAGCCAGTGATATTATCACCAGTCGCAGTGCAATTTCACGTTGCTACTTACTGTCTGGGCCATGTTCACGCTGGTAAATTGCAACTAGTGGAGTGCCACAGGAATCAGTACTGGGGCTTGAACTCATATGATCTAAATTAATGACTTGGATGAAGGGTCCGACTGTATTGTAGCCAAATTCTCTGGCAATGCAAAGATAGGTAGGAAAGCAAATTTTGAGAGGATACAAGTAATTGCAACGGTTAGATAGGTTAAGTGCATGGGCAAAAAAATTGGAGGTGTTGTATAATGTGGGAAAATGTGAGGTTGTCCACTTCGGTGGGAAGAATGGAAAAGCAGAATGTTATTAAATGGAGAGAGATTGCAGAATGCTGCAGTACAGGGGGATCTGGGTGCCCTTGTTCATGAATCACAAAAACTATCATGCAGATACAGCAAATAATTAGAAAAGAAAATGGCCTTTATTGCAAGAGGGATAAAGTATGAAAGTAGGGTAGCCATGCCACAATTGTATAGGGCTTTGGTGAGACTGCACCCAGAGTTCTGTGTACAGTTTTGGTCTCCTTACTTAAGCAGGGATAAAATAGCCTTGAACCAGTTCAGAGAAGATTCGCCAGGCTGATTCCTGGGATAAAGGAGTTGAATTATGAGGAAAGATTGAGCAGGTTGGGCCTATACTCACTGGAGTTTACAAGAATGAGAGATGGCCTTATTGAAACATATAAGATTCTGAAGGGTCTTGACAGGACGTGTGCTCAGAGGATGGGGATAATCTAGAACTAGGGGGCACAGTTTAAAAATAAGAGGTCACCCATTTAAGTCAGAGGTGAGGAGGAATTTCTTTCCTTTCAGAGGGTCATTAGTCTGTGGAATTCTCTTCCACAGAGAGCAGTGGAGGCTGGGTCATTTAATATATTCAAGGCTGAGTTGGACAGATTTAGGATTGACAAGTGTGTCAAGGGTTATGGGTGACAGGCAGGAAAGTGGCATTAGGCCACAATCAGATCAGCTATGATCTTATTCAATGGTGGAGCAGGCTCAATGGGCCAAATGGCCTACTCTTAATTTTTATGAAATTATGACCGATAACTTTTAAACAGAAATTGAAACTTCATAGCTTAGAGGATGATATGGCAAGATCACACGTTTTAAGACATTTACAGCAACAAAGCTCTAAAAGCGCTAAAGACTATATTTTGTAGGCAATAGTACACTTTAAAATACAGAATAGAACTTCACGGGTATACTTTACACTGCCCTTTAAGTAGTCATTCAATTTTCCCAGATCTAGTTCAGAGTGATTCTTCACTCCCGAGGGTGTACTTCCATCCTTTTCCTTTCCCAGCCTGGTAACTTTTAAGTCCAGGACTGTCTTTCATAGTGAAGGTATTTCCTGGTGATTCTCCTCTAACACAATTTAGGCTATTCTTCCAACCTCATGACAAATCCTTACGAATTTGGTTTTATCAATCCAAGCACAAGATCCCACCCAGATCTTGCACACTGAAACATAGAGACTTTTGCCCTGTAGCTTCTCCTTTTCTCCGGGATCCTTCCAGTAACATGGAAGCCCATTATGTGAGAGAAGTATACCTTGGTGCGTTGAGCATCCAGGAAAAACAGAAAGAGGCCATATATCCCCATCATTTGTTTCCATCCTGTGCCCATGAGTTTTAGGGATATCTTCAAAAAATTTCACCTCTCAAAGCCGATACCCATGGAAATATGAATCACAAGTGCCATGTATCCAGGCAGAAATTCTGTTTAGCTATCCTTGAGTCCAGAACTTTCTTTTATCTTGGAAACAAATGTACAGTTTAAAGCATAACTGTTTACAACCTGACATTCTGTACACCTGCCTGGAACTTTGGAGACTAGGGGTTGGATTTTTGGTCCTGAGGTGAGTATCTTGAGCCTGGAAATTTCCTGGCTTGGTGCATAGGTCTTGGGAAAAAGTGCCCCAAATGGCATGCTTTTTCTCTAGGGATGGGGGTGCAGGATGGAATCAGGCCCATTGTCCCTAGATGCAGTTCGGAGGCAGCCACAGTGTCTGTCAAATGGAAAGCTAGGTTGTTTAAATGGCTTGCCTTAGTTCTCTGCAACTTCAACCCAGTTGTTTTGCTAAACATTAGATATTATAGGGCTCACCTTTTACAACCCCTCACCTCAACACAGTACCCATGCCTATATATACCAACCTATGCCCCCATCCATTCCAATGTACCCTTAAAGCCCCATGCTAACAAAGTGCCAATTTATGACCTTCAATCCACCACCCTTTGCCCTTACACCCTCCATGCCAACAAACCCGTGAGCAGACCTCAGGAACCATGATGAGATGAAATAAAATCAAAATCTAAATAATCATTACAGAGTTCACTATAGAAAAAAAAGCCCATATAAAAACAAACATTTGCATTTATAACCCCACATCAAAGACAACTAACTCATTAGTAACCTCTTTGATCTATCAAACAATTTGTGAACTCACAACACCCACAAAGAAAATGATAGGCTGTGGAAATCAGCCAATTATTAACAATGCTAAAATTATAGCACTTTGGGTTATGTCAATAAACAGCTATTGAAGCTGCTAGAAATCTTTTTTCAATTTTCAGATATATAGACAGGCACTGTTTTTTTCAACTTTTAAAGGGCTGGCCATTTAAATAGCTTGACAGATTGACAGTTCAATAGAACTTATCCACCTTTAAAGAGCATTTACAACTTTTCTAAAGATTCATAACATCTACATTGCGTGATGAAGATCTGTGTTTTAACTCAGCACTGAATTAAAATGACAGTACTGAGTTTGGGTTTCCCACATGTTGAAATCATTTCCCATAAGCAGCCAACCCCGCACCTCCCACCCCCCCAAATGTGGTGAAAACAGGACCTGTCAGAAATGGGGTGGGGTGGGGGGGACTTCTGGGTAGGTCCCACCTCTTTTTATTAAAGGTCACTGGAGTTTCTACGACTCCACAAAAATCTAACCTAAACACTGTAAACACAGATGTTGCTGCCATTGTCCCCAAGTGCACAACCTTACACCTTCTTTCCAGCAAAGCAACCTATGCCTCCCTTTAATTTTTAACAGCCACGTCACCGAAACCTGTTGTCAGGCAGGTTTGACAGCAGGTCATATGATCCCCTTCATTTTACCCTAAATTAAAGACACTGTCCCTAAATGTAGCAATCTTATAAAACCTCATGTGTGTAGCGCTCTGTCTTGAATAGGCCGCACCCCACCTCTTATTCTTTACATGCTAGTAGTTTGGGTCCCTATTATGTTAACTGCCTTTCTATTCTCATTGACTTTGTTGTCAGACAAATCCTAGAAAAATGCTGAGGACAACACAAGGACTCTTCAGAGCATCAACCTGACCAAAGCATTTGACTCAGTAAATTGTGAGGCTCGGTGGATTGTGCTTCAAAAATTTGAGTGTCCAAGAAACTTCAACACAATCCTGCAACTGCTTCAGATATGACTGCAACTGCCTTGAGTGGAAAATCTGAAACAGACACTTTCAAAATTTGGACCGGGGTCAAGAAAGACTGTGTGAAAGCCCCCATACTATTTACAATCTACCTGACAGTGAGTATTCACTTCAAAGAAAAACTACCCCTTGATGTCAGTCTTAAATACCGTCTAAATAGAAAACTCTTTAACCTCAGTCACCTCCGTGCCAAAACTAAACTGGCCACCATAGACATATATGATCTATAGTTTATGGGTGACTGAAGTGTCATTGCCCAGTGTACCAGATTTTCAAGCCACTCTCAATCTTTTCAATCCTGCATAAAAGAAACTCGGCCAGTCCTTGAATTTTGCCTATACCGAACTCATATCGAGCCACACCTGGACAGCCAAATATTCCACCTCCCATAAATTTGAAGGAGAGACTCTGGAATATGTGCCAGGATCACAGAATTGATATGGCACTGAAGCAGGACATTTGGCCCATCGTGTCTGCACCAGCTCTCCGAATGAGCAACTCACCCAATGCCACTCCCCTGCCTTCTCCCTGTAACCCTGCAAATTCTTCCTTTTCAGATAGCAGTCTAATTCCCTCTTGAATGCTTTGATTGAACATACCTCCACCACACTCTCAAGCAGAGAATTACAGACACTAAACACTTGCTGTGTAAAAGTTTTTTCTTTCATGTTTCTTTTACTAATTACTTTAAATCTGTGCCCTCTTGCTCTCAATGCCTTTACGAGTGGGAACAGTTTCTCCTTATCTACTCTGTCCAGACCCCTCACCATTTTGAACACCTCTATCAAATCTCCTCTCAATCTTCTCTTCTCCAAGGAAAAGCATCCCAACTTCTCCAATTTATCTTCATAACTGAAGCTTCTCAACCCTAGGGCCATTCTGATAAATCTTTTCTGCACTCTTTCCACTGCCTTCACATCCTCCCTAAAATGTGGTGCCCAGAACTGGTTGCAATACTCCAACTGAGGCCAAACTAGTGACTTATACAAGTTATACCCTATGCCCCTATTAATTAAACTCAGGATACCATATATTTTATTAACTGCTCTCTCAACCTGTCCTGCCATGTTCAATGACTTATGCACATATACACCCAGGTCCCTTTGCTCCTGCACCCCCTTTAGAGTTAAAGCCCCTATTTTGTACTGTCTCTTCAACCTCTAACTACCAAAATGAAGCTCTTCACATTTCTCTGCATTGAACTTCATCTGCCACCTGTCAGTGCACCCCACCAACTTGTCTATGCCATTTTGAAATTCAACACTATCCTCCTCACAGTTCACAATGCTTCCCAGTTTTGTATCATCCACAAACTTTGAAATTGTGCCCTGTACACCAAGACATTGGTCATTAATATATATCAGGAAGAGCAGGGGTCCTAACACTGATCCCTGGGGAACTCCAATGTAAACCTTCCTCCAGCCTGAAAAAACATCCATTAACCACAACTCTCTGTTTCCTGTCACTCGGTCAATTCCATATCCAAACCCACTTACCTTACTTTGGCAGCTACCTCTATCAACAGACCATTGAGGAGATCTAAGGCCAGACCAGCTGCATCAGTTCAGCCTTCTACCAACTACAACAGTGAGTTTTTGACAACAAAGACCTCTGCAAGTTTATCCTTTCCTCTCAGAATGTTCTGCTGTCACTCTGTGACAATACAGTGTGAAACTGTTAAGTAGAGGGAGATATATAACTGGTGCTGCTAGTTGGCTTGGAGATTCCTTTTTCACACTCACTATGTTATAGACATCCTATTGAACATGAATAGTACTTATTTCAGAGGATTGAAGTTCTTACATTCTTCGGCGAAGAAAACACATCAAAAGCAGAATGGACAGTAAAAGGAGAAGTGGGAAGAGCCATGCAAGGACAGTCAACATGTTCCCATCATCTGCACAAAGAAAACAAGATATTTACTTGAGTAATGTTATATAAATCTGTTGAATACTTTTAGAGAAAAAAACTCCTTCCCTTCGGCCTGTCTCTGTCTTTGTTTCTCAGTCTCAGCCATCAGGGCTTGAGCTTTCACTCAGATGGAGAGGCTCTTTATCTCTGCAAAAAGGCTGTGGAGGTCTGGACCAGGGGTCCCACCCTAAAACTGGCTGCCACCATTTTCGCAATGGGATGGATGGATCCAGTTTTTAAATAGCACATATGTGGTTCACGAAAGCAACTGCACACATTAAAGTGCAGTTGTTTTGAGGCAGATCTGATTTTGCCTAGTCTAGTGAATGTCCAAAAGAAAATGTGTGCACTTTAGACCTGGTAGGAGAAAGTCTGAATTATCAGAGTTATTTAGAGGGGTAGGGTAACACTTTGGATAGGCTCAGTGGCACATTTGGGAGTGGTTTGGTGCCTTTTGGGAGCAGCAAGGTGCCCTTTGGGGCTCAAAAAATTAGACATGAATGTGTGTAAAAAGTGGATAAAATCATTTGAACTGTCAAGGCCATTGAATCTGTCAAAGGGAAATGCCAAAGGGACAATGATTTTAAATCTCCTGCCCTTTAAATATTTGAAAAAAGAAACTGTGTGCAGTTTAAAAAAACAATGCTTGTTATTTCACTTTGTCTGTTGACATAAGCCTGAGGCTTGGCATTATAGGATTAGTGCTGCATGACTGATTTCATAACATATTTATTATCTCAGAAGTGGGAAATGAATAAAATGCTTATTATTATAAGGGATTAATTATATGAAGGAAATTAAATGTAATGTGCTTTTTATCAATGTAAGTGTTGTATACATTCATCAACAGACACTCAAGAAATGTATTTAACCTCAGCATAGGTCCTGAGGTATGCCCATGGTGATGGAGGGTGTAAAGGCAAAGGGTCAGGGTAAGGGTTGGCATGAGTTGACACTAAGTTTGCTTACATGCTATGAAGGGCCATGGGTGTGGGTGGATGAGGGCATGTGGTGGCACAGATTGGCATGGAGAAAACATGGGCAGTGTGTGGGAGGCGTTGTTGAGAAAGTGTGAGGGGTGAGTGCTGGATGGCTGATTTTTGGGTTTTTTTTCATAGCTGGGACAAAGTGTCAGAGAACTGAGGTCAGCCTTTCTGCCAAGCACACACTCAGCAGCCCCTGTGCTGCCTCCACGTTGCTTCCAGGGCCGCCCCTCC
>NW_027598242.1:25000-50168 GCF_964194155.1 Cetorhinus maximus | reverse complement strand
GAAGGCAAATGGACTTTGGGCCTGAAGCAAAAAGCTGGAAAGACTCAGCAGGTCTGACAGCGTCTGCGGAGAGGAGCACAGTTAACGTTTCGAGTCCGTATGACTCTTCACCAGAACTGAGGAAAAATAGAAATGAAGTGGGATATAAGCTGGTTTAAGCGGGGGGGTGTGGGACATGTAGAGCTGGATAGAGGGCCAGTGATAGGCGGAGGCAAAGAAGAGATAGCCAAAGATGTCGTAGACAAAAGGACAAAGGGGTGTCGACGGTGGTGATATTAGCTATGGAACGTGCTAATGGTTAAGGACGTTAATGTCCTTAATGTCACCAGGAGCACGTTCCACAGCTAATATCACCCACTGTACAGGGTGTTGGTGAGGCCGCACTGTGGAGCACTGTGTTACAGTTTTGGTCCCCGTATTCAAGAAAGGCTCTACTGGCATTGGAGGTAGTTCAAAAGAGATTCATAAGACCCTAAGACCATAAGACATAGGAGCAGAAATTAGGCCATTCGACCCATCGAGTCAGCTCCGCCATTCAATCATGGCTGATCAGTTTCTCAACCCCATTCTCCCGCCTTCTCCCCGTAACCTTTGATCCCCCCTTACCCATCAAGAACCTATCTATCTCGGTCTTAAATACACTCAATGACCTGGCCTCCACAGCCTTCTGTGGCAATGAGTTCCATAGATTATTCACTAGGCTGATTCCCGGGATGGAGGGATTGACTCATCAAGGACGGAGAAACAGGTTGGGCCTTTAGAAGAATGAGGGGTGATCTAATGGAAACGCACAAGATTCTGAGGGGGTTTGACAGGGTCGATGTTGAGGTGATGTTTCCACTAGTGGGGGGGAATCCAGAACTAGGGGACATATTTACAGAGTAAGGGGGCATTCGTTTAAGAGTGAGATGCGAAGCAATTTCTTCTCTGAGGGTAGTGGAATTCTTTACCTCAGGCAGTAGGTGGAGGCTAGATCACTGAAAGTATTTAAAGAGGTCGATCGATAGATTTTGAAATATTGGGGGAGTTGAGGGCTGTGAGGAGCTGGCGCCAAAGGGGAGTTGAGGCCCGGGGCAGATCAGCCGCGATCTTACAGAGCGGCGAGGCAGGGCTTGAGGGGCCGAATGGCCTACTCCCGTTCCTTCACGTTCCTTCATGCTGTGGTCCACCCCACCGGCACCAGGCTTCTGCCATTCTGCTCAATGGTGGTGCGCACGGAGCGGCAGAACCTTCAGCTGAGAGCCAGGCCGTCCAGGGGTGGCGTCGGGGAAGTGTTTCTTCACCCAACGGGGAATCTGGAACTCTCTTTTCCCACCCCCTACCCCCTACCCCAATGCTGAGGAGTTGGATTGGCGCTTCTCAAGACTGAAGTAGATAGGTTTTTGTTGGGCAGGGTGGTTACAGAGCAGAAACGTAAGAATTCGGAGCAGGAGGAGGCCCTTCGGCCCCTCGAGCCTGCTACCCCCATTCAATAGGATCGTGGCTGATCCGATTGTGGCCTCGACTCCACTTTCCTGTCCGTCTCCCCCCCCCACTTCATCACCCTCGACCCCCTCCTCGTCGATCAGAAATCTGTCTCACTCGGCCTTGAATATATTCAGTGACCCGGCCTCCGCTGCTCTCTGGGGGAGAGAATTCCACAGACTGACCACCCTCTGAGAGAAGAAATTCCTCCTCATCTCCGTCTTCAATGGGAGACCCCTCATTCTGAAACTGTGCCCCCCTCCTCCCCTCGTTCTAGGTTCCCCCCCACGAGAAGGGGGGAAACATCCCCTCAGCATCCACCCTGTCAAACCCCCTCCCCTCAGAATCTGATATGTTTCAATAAGATCACCTCTCATTCTTCTAAACTCCAATGGGTAGAGGCCCAACCTGCTCAACCTTTCCTCATCAGACAAACCCCCTTCGTCCCAGGAATCGGCCGAGTGAACCTTCTCTGAACAGCTTCCGACGCGAGTCTGTCCCTCCTGAAGTGAGGGGACCAGAACTGTCCACAGTGCCCCAGGAGCGTCCTCACCAACGCCCTGTCCAGTTGTAGCAAGACTTCCCCGCTTATATATTCGATGCAATGATCGGTACAGTTAAACGTAGTTTGGGGCACTGCTCAGCTGCTAGAACAGCAGGACAGGCCCGAGGGGCTGAATGGCCTCCAACTTTGCCCCCACCGCCCCTCAACCCTCCTCGAGTGCTGGGTCCGATTATATTTTTTCACTAACTCGTTCCCGGGAATGTGGACCTCGCTGGCTGGGCCCAGCATTTATTGCCCGTCCCTAATTGCCCCCTTGTCCAGAGGGGCATTTAAGAGTCGACCACATTTGCTGTGGGACCTGGAGTCACGTGTAGGGCCAGACCCGGGGTAAGGAGGGCAGATTTCCCTCCCCTAAAGGGGCATCAGTGACCCAGATTGGGGTTTTTAATGACAAGTCGGTATTGGTTTCGCGGTCACCGTCAGGCTTTTCATCCCAGGTTTTGATCGAATTGAAATTCCGACCCCCCCTCCACCCCCGGCCGTGGGTGGGATTCGAACCCAGGTGCCCCCAGAGCATTACCCTGGGGCGTCCGGAACACCACCCCCTCGGCCCGACATCACGTTGTTGAATAACTCCGAAACAAAAAAACAAAACGAACGAGCAAAAAAGTTTGTTGGGATCTTGCTGTGCGTCGGCCCGGCTGCCTCATAGTCGCCTGCGCCCGTAGAAAAGTTACAGCACGGGAAGGAGGCCGTTCGGCCCATCTCGTCCATTCGGCCCATCTCGTCCATTCGGCCCATCTCATCCATTCGGCCCATCTCGTCCGTGCCAGCCCGAGGACACCCAGGTGCCCTTTCTAATCCCACCCTCCCTGCACCCGGCCCATAACCCTGCAGCTTACAGCACTTAAGGTGCAGATCCAGGTACTTTTTAATAGAGTTTCTGCCTCTACCACCAACTTGGGCAGCGAATTCCAGACACATAGAACCATAGAACACTACAGCACAGAAAACAGGCCATTCGGCCCTTCTAGTCTGTGCCGAAATATTATTCTGCTAGTCCCATTGACCTGCACCTAGTCCATAACCTTCCAGACCTCTCCCATCCATGTATCTATCCAATTTATTCTTAAAACTTAAGAGTGAGCCCGCATTTACCACATCAGATGGTAGCTCGTTCCACACTCTCACCACTCTCTGAGTGAAGAAGTTCCCCCTAATGTTCCCCCTTTCACCCTAAAGCCATGTCCTCTCGTGTTTATCTCTCCTAATCTAAGTGGAAACAGCCTACTCGCATTTACTCTGTCTATACCCCCTCACCATTTTGTAAACTTCTATCAAATCTCCCCTCATCCTTCTACGCTCCAAGGAATAAAGTCCTAACCTGTTTAATCTTTCCCTGTAACTCAACTCCTCAAGACCCGGCAACATCCTAGTAAATCTTCTCCGCACTCTCTCTCAATCTTATTGATATCCTTCCTGTAGTTAGGCGACCAGAACTGCACACAATACTCCAAAGTTGGCCTCACCCATGTCTTATACAACCTCACCATAACATCCCAACTCCTATACTCAACACTTTGATTTATGATGGCCAGTAGGCCAAAAGCTTTCTTTACAGTCTTGTCTACCTGTGACGCCACTTTCAGGGAATTATGTATCTGAACTCCCAGATCCCTGTGTTCCTCCGCACTCCTCAGTGCCCTACCATTTATTGTGTATGTCCTACCTTGGTTTGACCTTCCAAAATGCGACACCTCACACTTTTCCGCATTAAACTCCATCTGCCATTTTCTGGCCCATTTTTCCAGTTGGTCCAGATCCCGTCCGCTCTATCTATTCCCCTCGTAAATTTTGCACCCCCCTTGACACGTTTTTGCCTGCCTTGGCCTCCCAGAGCGTGACCGGAGTTGTGGAGAGCCTGAAGATCATCACCGAGCATAACTCAAGACGCATCGCGGAGTACGCGTTCGAACTGGCCCAGTCCAAGGGGAGGAAGAAGGTTACAGCTGTGCACAAGGCCAACATCATGTGAGTAGATCGTGGCACACGAGGGATATGCTTCCCCGGGATGCGGGCGTCGCTGGCTGGGCCCGGCGTTTGTAGCCCATCCCCATTTGAGAAGGTGGTGGGGGTGAGCCGCCTTCTTGAGCCGCTGCAGTCCCCGTGTGGTGTAGGTACACCCACTGCGCAGTTAGGGAGGGAGTTCCAGGATTTTGACCCAGCGACAGTGAAGGAACGGCCGATATATTCCCAAGTCGGGATGGTGAGGGGCTCGGAGGGGAACTTGCAGGTGGTGGGTGTTCCCCATGTGTCTGCTGCTCTCGTCCTTCTAGGTGGTAGAGGTGGTGGGTTTGGGCGGCGCTGTCGAAGGAGCCTTGGCGAGTTGCTGCAGTGCATCTTATAGATGGTACACACACTGCTGCCCCTGTGCGTCGGTGGTGGAGGGAGTGAATGTTTGCGGATGGGGTGCTGATCGAGCGGGGGCTGCTTTGTCCTGGACGGTGTCGAGCTTCTTGAGTGTTGTGGGAGCTGCAACTCATCCAGGCAAGTGGAGAGTATCCCATCACACTCCTGACTTGTGCCTTGTAGATGGGGGATAGGCTTTGGGGGAGTCAGGAGGTGAGTTACTCTCCGCAGGATTTACATGACACCTGATTTGGAGGGTCAGGGGTTCAAGTCCGACTCCAGAGGCACGAGCCCCATAATCCAGGCACAGGAATCGAGCTGTGCGACAATGGGCATTCCCTACATTAGGACGGTGAGTCCACTCCGAGGACAGGGCTCCTTCATTGGCCGAGAGGTGCTGTAGGGCGTCCCCGAGGTGGGTGAGAAGCACTGGACGGACAGGGAGTCAGTTTCCTGCCATTCTGTCTTCTTATTTTGGGTCTCCAATAGACAGACTGAGAAAGGTGAGGGGTGTTTGGCCGGGGTTAAAGGTCAGGGTGCAGAGGTGCGTCGCTGCGAGTGTGGGGTAACGTGAGGTGCCCTCGAGTCACCACGGAGGGGAGCGGAATAACACCCCTCCCGATCTGACACTGCAGCAACTTCCGGACGTGACTACACGATGGATGCGATGGGACAACAACAATGTGCATTTATATAGTGCCCTTAACCTAGTAAAACGTCCCCGAGGCGCTTGTCAGGAGCATAAATCGGAGACTATTTCATCCCGAGACCCACGCGGGGATATTAGGGACAGGTGATCGAAAGCTCGGTCAAAGAGGTCGGTTTTTAAGGAGCGACTTAAAGGAGGAGAGAGGGAGAGGGAGGTGGAGAGGTTGAGGGAGGGAATTCCAGAGCTCAGGGCCCCCAGGCAGCTGAAGGCACGGCCGCCAATGGTGGAGCGATGGGAATCGGGGGATGCTCGAGAGGCCGGAATTGGACGAGAGCAGAGATCTCGGAGGGTTGTAGGAGGTTACAGAGATAAGGAGGGGTGTAGGGGCTGGAGGAGGTTACAGAGATAGGGAGGGTTGTAGGAGGTTACAGAGATAGGGAGGGTTGTAGGGGCTGGAGGAGATGACAGAGATAGGGAGGGTTGTAGGGGCTGGAGGAGGTTACAGAGATAGGGAGGGTTGTAGAGGCTGGAGGAGGTTACAGAGATAGGGAGGGTTGTAGGGGCTGGAGGAGGTTACAGAGATAGGGGTGTAGGGGCTGGAGGAGGTTACAGAGATAGGGAGGGTTGTAGGGGCTGGAGGAGGTTACAGAGATAGGGAGGGTGTAGGGGCTGGAGGAGGTTACAGAGATAAGGAGGGTTGTCGGCACTGGAGGAGGTTACAGAGATAGGGAGGGGTGTAGGGGCTGGAGGAGGTTACAGAGATAGGGAGGGATGTAGGGGCTGGAGGAGGTTACAGAGATAGGGAGGGTTGTAGGGGCTGGAGGAGGTTACAGAGATAGGGAGGGATGTAGGGGCTGGAGGAGGTTACAGAGATAGGGAGGGGTGTAGGGGCTGGAGGAGGTTACAGAGATAGGGAGGGGTGTAGGGGCTGGAGGAGGTTACAGAGATAGGGAGGGTTGTAGGGGCTGGAGGAAATTACAGAGATAAGGAGGGGGAAGAGACCATGGAGGGATTTGAAATCGAGGATGAGGAATTTTTAAGATGGAGGCATCTACGGCCCATGAGCCGGTGATGGGTGAATGGTGCAGGCTGCGAGTTAAGATTGAGCTCTCATAGTAGGAATAGCCTCCCTGAACCTCGCTACCTCTCTCTCTCTGTCTCTGTCTCTGTCTCTGTCTCTGTCTCTCTCTCTGTCTCTCTCTCTCTCTCTCTCTGTCTCTGTCTCTCTCTCTGTCTGTCTCTGTCTCTCTCTCTCTCTCTGTCTGTCTCTGTCGCTCTCTGTCTGTCTCTGTCGCTCTCTGTCTGTCTCTGTCGCTCTCTCTCTCTCTCTGTCTCTCTCTCTCTGTCTCTGTCTCTCTCTCTCTCTCTGTCTCTGTCTCTCTCTCTGTCTCTCTCTCTGTCTCTCTCTGTCTCTCTCTCTGTCTGTCTCTGTCTCTCTCTCTGTCTGTCTCTGTCTCTCTCTCTGTCTGTCTCTGTCGCTCTCTGTCTGTCTCTCTCTCTCTCTCTGTCTCTGTCTCTCTCTCTGTCTCTGTCTCTCTCTCTGTCTCTGTCTCTCTCTCTGTCTCTCTCTCTGTCTCTCTTTCTGTCTCTCTCTCTCTCTCTGTCTCTCTCTCTCTGTCTCTGTCTCTCTCTCTCTGTCTCTGTCTCTCTCTCTGTCTGTCTCTGTCTCTCTCTCTGTCTGTCTCTGTCTCTCTCTCTGTCTGTCTCTGTCGCTCTCTCTCTGTCTCTCTCTCTCTCTCTGTCGCTCTCTGTCTCTCTCTGTCTGTCTCTCTCTCTCTCTCCCTGCGGATGCTTCTGAAACCCCACTGTCACCGGGCGTGTGAGAGGAGGGAGGGGAATGTGTGGAGGTTATGGCGCTGGCGCTGACCCGTTGCCCCCTGTTGTCTTTCAGGAAGCTAGCCGATGGCCTCTTCCTGCAATGCTGCAAGGAGGTGGCCGAACGCTACCCTGACATTGCCTTTGACAGCATGATCGTGGACAACACCACCATGCAGGTAGGGTGGGCCGAGAGGCCTCGGCCTGGGGGGGAGGAGCGGCCTGGGGGGGAGGAGCGGCCTGGGGGAGGTGCGCTGTGCTGTACCCCGGGGGATTTCGGGAATGCAAGGTGCCCGCTTTGCCCGTACCCGAGAGCCCGGCATCAGGTGGCCCCCGCGGAGGTGGCTGGACCTGTCGAGAAATTAGCGGGAAGAGCATCGGGCTCCCAAAGCGGAGGGTGCGGAGTGAGTGGAGGAGGGAGGGAAGCTACTGCTGAACCTTTATACAGCTCTGGTTAGGCCCCCAACCAGAGCACTGAGGCCACACTTTGTAGGGAGGACGTGAGGGTCCCTCGAGAGGAGGGAGACTTACCAGAGTGGGGTCCAGGGACGAGGGGGATTATTTCGAGCGACGGGGTTGGGTTGGAGAAGCCGGGGGCTCCTACGGAGTGAAGGGAGATTGAGGGAGGGGGGAGGTTCAATCGAGGCGGACAACATCAGGACATTAGGTTTGGATGAGGTAGACGAAGAAAAGCTGCTCCCCATTGGCTGATCGAACGAGGGCTGGGGGAGGCGGGGGACACGGGGTTAAGGTTTTGAGGGGGGGTGGGGGTTAACGTGAGGAAGAATTTTTGTTTTCTGCAGGTGAGGGGGTTCCGGCCCCAAGAGGGAGGTGGAGGCGGAGACCACGAGCTGCTCCCAAAAGTGGGGAATCATCGGTCGGGCGCTGGTGGGGGAATAAACCTTTCGGGGCTACGGGGGAGAGAGGTGGTGAACGGCACTGACTAGGGTGGGTGTACAGGAGAGCTAGCACGGGCTCGATGGACCGAATGGGCCCCTTTTTGCACCAGAACAACTTGACCCTGACCTCTGTCGGGGGTGGGAGTGCGAGAGAGGCACTCGGCCCCCTGCCCGGTTACCCCTTCTGCCCACCCGTCCCCCCACACCCACCCACCACCCCGGCCCCCGGCTCCTGCCATGATCACTCAGCCTTGTGGATGTTCCAGGATACGTGGGTACCACAGGAGCAGGAGGGCGCGGGTATCATAGAGAAGAACGTGGAGATCTACCCAGTTAGTCCCGGACTCTAGCTCTCCCACCCCACCGCCCCATAGCCCGACAAATGTTTCTCCCTTCTCCAATTCCTCCCCCCCTTTCTCGAGGGTGAATCTGCTTCTCCCGCCCTTTCGGGCAGCGCCTTCCAGATCACAACAACTCGCCACGTCCAAAATAAATAAAATTCTCCTCATCTCCCCTTCCCCCTCCCGCCAATTCTCTTCAATCTGTGTCCCCCCCTCCTCCTCTCTGGTTACCGACCCTCCCGCCACTGGAAACAGTTTCTCCTCATTTTCACTCGATCGAGACCCCCCCCTCGTGATTTTGAACCACCCTCTCGGTTCGATCTCCCCCCAAGTGGGATACGGAGACAGGAAAGGTGCACAGTTCCGGTCTCCGTATCCCACTTGGAATACCGTGCACAGTTCCGGTCTCTGTATCCCACTCAGAATACTGTGCACAGTTCCGGTCTCTGTATCCCACTTGGGATCCCGTGCACAGTTCCGGTCTCTGTATCCCACTCGTAATACCGTGCACAGTTCCGGTCTCTGTATCCCACTCGGAATACTGTGCACTGTTCCGGTCTCCGTATCCCACTCGGAATACCGTGCGCAGTTCCGGTCTCCGTATCCCACTCGGAATATCGCGCCCAGTTCCGGTCTCCCTATCCCACTCGGAATACCGTGCGCAGTTCCGGTCTCCGTATCCCACTCAGAATACTGTGCACAGTTCCGGTCTCTGTATCCCACTCGGAATACCGTGCACAGTTCCGGTCTCTGTATCCCACTCGGAATACTGTGCACTGTTCCGGTCTCCGTATCCCACTCGGAATATCGCGCCCAGTTCCGGTCTCCCTATCCCACTCGGAATACCGTGCGCAGTTCCGGTCTCCGTATCCCACTCGGAATATCGCGCCCAGTTCCGGTCTCCCTATCCCACTCGGAATACCGCGCCCAGTTCCGGTCTCCCTATCCCACTCGGAATACCGCGTGCAGTCCCGGTCTCCGTATCCCACTGGGAATACCGCGCCCAGTTCCGGTCTCCCTATCGCACTCGGAATACCGCGCACAGTTCCGGTCTCCGTATCCCACTGGGAATACCGCGCACAGTTCCGGTCTCCGTATCCCACTCGGAATACCGCGCACAGTTCCGGTCTCCGTGTCCCACTCGGAATACCGCGCGCAGTTCCGGTCTCCGTATCCCACTCGGAATACCGTGCGCAGTTCCGGTCTCCGTATCCCACTCGGAATACCGTGCGCAGTTCCGGTCTCCGTATCCCACTCGGAATACCGCGCACAGTTCCGGTCTCCGTATCCCACTCGGAATACCGCGCACAGTTCCGGTCTCCGTGTCCCACTCGGAATACCGTGCGCAGTTCCGGTCTCCGTATCCCACCCGGAATACCGTGCGCAGTTCCGGTCTCCCTATCCCACTCGGAATACCGTGCGCAGTTCCGGTCTCCGTATCCCACCCGGAATACCGCGTGCAGTCCCGGTCTCCGTATCCCACCCGCCCTCCATGTCACTTTGCAGAATACGCTGACCGGAATTGTACGCGGTTGTGGTCAAACTGAAACTGGATGAGTCTCTCTGGGATCGATGGGAAAACCCATCCCCTGTCCCCCGTCCACTGACCCTTTCCAAAGCCTTAAATCCGCTGCCCAGTTTGGCCCCCACACCCAGTGCCAAACCCAGAGCACTGTGCCAACCACGGCTCGCTAATCCAATCGCCAATCTCCCGCCCCAGCCCCTCTGCCTTGGCAGAGGCGCGGAAATCCGGCTCGGCGTAGGTGGGGTATCGCCGTCAACTCTCCGGCGTTCCGGCAGCTGCAAGGGCAAAGCGGACAGGAGAGGGGGGTGCGAGGGAGGGGTAACCCGGTGGCACCCTGTTGGCTGATGCGGCGCCGGGTAATTGCTCCACGTTCGATTCTTGTAACTCGCCAATGTTTCCACTTGTTTCCCCCCCAACCCCGAAGCTGGTCTCGAAGCCGCAGCAGTTCGACGTCATGGTGATGCCCAACCTCTACGGCAACGTGGTGAGCAATGTCTGCGCCGGCCTCGTCGGGGGACCCGGGCTAGCGCCGGGCGCCAACTACGGCAAGGATTATGCGGTGTTTGAAACGGTGAGAATCCACCGAATTCCAAAGGGGCACACTGCAATCACAGCGCGGTCGGCAGACGAGAGAGAGAGCCGCACTGTCGGAGGGTCAGTGCTGAGGGAGCGCTGCGCTGTGGGAGGGTCGGCGCTGAGGGAGCGCCGCACTGTCGGAGGGTGGGCGCTGAGGGAACGCCGCACTGTCGGAGGGTCAGTGCTGAGGGAGCGCCGCACTGTGGGAGGGTCAGCGCTGAGGGAGCGCTGCGCTGTGGGAGGGTCGGCGCTGAGGGAGCGCCGCACTGTCGGAGGGTCGGCGCTGAGGGAACGCCGCACTGTCGGAGGGTCAGCGCTGAGGGAGCACCGCACTGTGGGAGGGTCAGCGCTGAGGGAGCGCCGCACTGTCGGAGGGTCAGCGCTGAGGGAGCGCCGCACTGTCAGAGGGTCAGCGCTGAGGGAGCGCCGCACTGTCGGAGGGTCAGCGCTGAGGGAGCGCCGCACTGTCGGAGGGTCAGCGCTGAGGGAGCGCCGCACTGTCGGAGGGTCAGCGCTGAGGGAGCGCCGCACTGTGGGAGGGTCAGCGCTGAGGGAGCGCCGCACTGTGGGAGGGTCAGCGCTGAGGGAGCGCCGCACTGTCGGAGGGTCAGCGCTGAGGGAGCGCCGCACTGTGGGAGGGTCAGCGCTGAGGGAGCGCCGCACTGTCGGAGGGTCAGTGCTGAGGGAGCGCCGCACTGTGGGAGGGTCAGTGCTGAGGGAGCACCGCACTGTGGGAGGGTCAGTGCTGAGGGAGCGCGCACTGTCGGAGGGTCAGCGCTGAGGGAGCGCCGCACTGTGGGAGGGTCAGCGCTGAGGGAGCGCCGCACTGTGGGAGGGTCAGTGCTGAGGGAGCGCCGCACTGTGGGAGGGTCAGTGCTGAGGGAGCACCGCACTGTCGGAGGGTCAGTGCTGAGGGAGACCCGCACTGTGGGAGGGTCAGCGCTGAGGGAGCACCGCACTGTGGGAGGTGGCCTTATGCAGTCAGTCGTTAAACCTGAGGCCTCTGTTTGCCCTTCGAGCTTGTGGGGGGAAAATTAAAATTGCTAAATAAGAACACTCAGAAATGACTGAAGAGCACTTCAAATCTCCCAGCGGCCATGGATGTTAAACCTATTGACAGCTGAGGGTAAGCAGATGGACGGTGCACACAAAGGGGCTTTGAAGTTTTGTGTGATTTACACAGTTTCAAGAGACGAGCTAATGTCCAGCCTCAGGCAGAACCATTCAAGTGGTGCAACGATGCGGTGAAGCCTTGAGAGCTGGACTGGAAATAAAACATAACATAACGTGAGTTCAGGTACACTCCTCTCTCCGACAGGGACGAGGCAGATGCTTTTAGCTTAGACATGGGAAAACATACAATGGACAGCGAGATCTTTGATGAAACAACAGCAGCCTTGAGTTGCGAGGTCTTTGCCTACGTGTTTTAATTTTGATTGGATAATATAATTATGTACACACCCTTTAGAATAATTGGTTAGCAAAATCACATGTTTACGTACTCATTGGGATGGTTTTAAAATGGTACCTGTGTGCTGGTTACCGATTAGATATACTCAAATGTATCGTGATAAGAAAAAACACAAGAGGAGTGAAATGTAATCAATCTGGGTCTTCGTTCCTCGGAACGATTGCGGCTTCCTTGCACGTGTTTGAATAAAACCGGTCAAAGGGGGCCTGAGTCTCTCCGGCCGCTGTGTGGTCGGGGATTGTAGTGTCTCCTCTCCAACTTGGCCTGTGTGGTAGTTGCAGGAAGGGAGGGGGATACTCTCTTTTGGAAGCTGGATCCAAAACGATCCCGTTGGAGGGAGAGCGCTGGGTGGGGGGTGGGGGTGGGGGAGGTGAGTGAGTTTACCCCGGTGCCCTGGGACCAACGTTTTATCCAAGGTGACTGGGACCAATGCTGTGGTCGTGGGTGTCTGTTGCCGGCATCTTGCTGTGCACAGTTTGGCCCCCAATGAGGTGGAAGCACTTCAGAAGAAATTAACTGCATAAGCAAGAGCCTCTCAGCTGATATGACTTCCAAAGAAGGCACTTGCCCTCTCCGACTGCTGCCTTTAAAGTGTGTACATGCAAGGGTGGGTGTGCAGACAGCCTGTCACTCGATTATGGGATGATTCTGCTGATCCTTACCCGCAGGGCACCAGAAACACTGGGAAGAGCATCGCCAACAAGAACATCGCCAATCCCACCGCCATGCTACTGGCCAGCTGCCTAATGCTCGACCATCTCAAGTAAGGGAGGGGTTCGGGGTGGTTTATATATAGAATAACAGATACCCGGGAGTGAGTTACAGACTGGAATCTAATCGAGGGGTTCGGGGGGGTTTATATATAGAATAACAGAATCCCGGGAGTGAGTTACAGACTGGAATCTAATCGAGGGGTTCGGGGGGTTTATATATAGAATAACAGATACCCGGGAGTGAGTTACAGGCTGGAATCTAATCGAGGGGTTCGGGGGGGTTTATATATAGAATAACAGATACCCGGGAGTGAGTTACAGACTGGAATCTAATCGAGGGGTTCGGGGGGTTTATATATAGAATAACAGATACCCGGGAGTGAGTTACAGACTGGAAGCTATTCAAGGGTTTCGGGGGGTTTATATATAGAATAACAGATACCGGGAGTGAGTTACAGACTGGAATCTAATCGAGGGGTTCGGGGTGGTTTATATATAGAATAACAGATACCCAGGAGTGAGTTACAGACTGGAATCTAATCGAGGAGTTCGGGGGGTTTATATGTAGAATAACCGATACCCGGGAGTGAGTTACAGACTGGAATCTAATCGAGGGGTTCGGGGGGTTTATATATAGAATAACAGATACCCGGGAGTGAGTTACAGACTGGAATCTAATCGAGGGTTTCGGGGGGTTTATATATAGAATAACAGATACCCGGGAGTGAGTTACAGACTGGAATCTAATCGAGGGTTTCGGGGGGTTTATATATAGAATAACAGATACCCGGGAGTGAGTTACAGACTGGAATCTAATCGAGTGGTTCGGGGGTGTTTATATATAGAATAACAGATACCCGGGAGTGAGTTACAGACTGGACTCTAATCGAGGGGTTCGGGGGGTTTATATATAGAATAACAGATACCCGGGAGTGAGTTACAGACTGGAATCTAATCGAGGGGTTTGGGGGGGGTTTATATACAGAATAACAGATACCCGGGAGTGAGTTACAGACTGGAATCTAATCGAGGGGTTCGGGGGGGTTTATATATAGAATAACAGATACCCGGGAGCAAGTTACAGACTGGAATCTAATCGAGGGGTTCGGTGGGGTTTATATATAGAATAACAGATACCCGGGAGCAAGTTACAGACTGGAATCTAATGGAGGAGCAATGCCACAGAGTGGAATGTTGAAGTATTACATGAGCGTTGGTGCAAATACCAATATCTAACTTGTTCCTCCTCCATGTGTGTTCATTTTTCTCTTCCAAGGCTGCATAACTTTGCAACTTTGATCCGGAACGCTGTGATGACCACCATGAACGAACACAGAGTAAGTGAGACGTGTTAATCTCCACTGAAAACCGCCCTGCCCTCTCCCTGTGTTCACCGCGAATAGAATGGTGACCGAGGAGCTCGCACTGTCAATCTGAACTACCGGATGCGAATGTGCTAACTTATCTCCCACGCCCCACCCCACGGCAACCGATTTCACTCATTCCCACCTTCTCCCCCTGTCCTGGGAGTGTTTGATGGGGACGGTGTAGAGGGAGCTTTACTCTGTATCTAACCCCGTGCTGTACCTGTCCTGGGAGTGTTTGATGGGGACGGTGTAGAGGGAGCTTTACTCTGTATCTAACCCCGTGCTGTACCTGTCCTGGGAGTGTTTGATGGGGACGGTGTAGAGGGAGCTTTACTCTGTATCTAACCCCGTGCTGTACCTGTCCTGGGAGTGTTTGATGGGGACGGTGTAGAGTGAGCTTTACTCTGTATCTAACCCCGTGCTGTACCTGTCATGGGAGTGTTTGATGGGGACGGCGTAGAGGGAGCTTTACTCTGTATCTAACCCCGTGCTGTACCCGTCCTGGGAGTGTTTGATGGGGACGGTGTAGAGGGAGCTTTACTCTGTATCTAACCCCGTGCTGTACCTGTCATGGGAGTGTTTGATGGGGACGGTGTAGAGGGAGCTTTACTCTGTATCTAACGCCGTGATCTCACGCCCTCTCATGCTCGCTCTCTCTTGTAGTTACACACTCCTGACATCGGGGGAATGGGGACCACAATGGAGGTTGTCCAGGCCATAACCCAGCTTATCCAGAATGGAGGAAGCCGACCAACGCTGGCCTAAAACCGGGAGAGGAGGCGAGAGGGGTAAGTCTAGGGGAAGAGGGGTATCTGATGGCTGGGTGGGGGTGTTCAACAACAGTAATATTGGGTGTATGTGAGAGGTATTCCTGGAGGTATGAGTTGCGATAGCAGGGGATGTGTGAGTGGTATCTCTGGGGGCATCAGATGCAGTACAGGGGCATCTGAAGGGTAATGATGGGGGGGGTATGTGGCAGGTATTTCTGGGGTATATGAGGCCTAGTCTCAGGGGGTGGTCAGTCTGTGGAGTTCTCTCCCCCTCCCCCCCAGAGAGCAGTGGAGGTCGGCTCACCGAATATATTCAAGGCCGAGT
Organism: Cetorhinus maximus; assembly: GCF_964194155.1. NCBI lineage: Eukaryota > Metazoa > Chordata > Chondrichthyes > Lamniformes > Cetorhinidae > Cetorhinus > Cetorhinus maximus. The sequence goes on along the minus strand of NW_027598242.1, from coordinate 35,339 downwards.
TAGACAGATTTCTGATCGTCGAGGGAGTCTAGGGTGACGAGTGGGGGGGTGGGGGGTGGGGGGGGTGGAGTGGGGGCTGAGGCCACAATCAGATCAGCCACGATCTTATTGAATGGGGAGGGGAGGAGGCTCGAGGGGGCCGAATGGCCTCCTCCTGTTTCTCAGCCCTGTGTTCCGATAGTATTGGGTGTATAATGCCCGGGTGTGTGGCGGGTTTCTCTGGGGCGTTGGACTGTGTGTGTGTGTGTGTGTGTGTTTTGAGGGGTGACACCAAGGGTATAAAACAATTAAACCTGGAGGAGAGGAGGTGTATTTCTGGGTTATGTGACGCGCAGCACTGAAGGTTTATGAGGGGTAAATTGCAGGAGTATGAGAGCTTATCCAGGGGGTATTTGAGGGGGGGGTAATACAGGGGGTGCGTGCGGGCTGGTGTCTGGTGCTTACCGACGACGTCTCGCTGCTCCCTCTTCCCGATCAGCACACAGGACGAGGGCGCCATTTAGCTGTTTATCTGCTGAACCTTACGCTCTCCAGGCACCGTCGCTCCATCAATGGTGGGCTGACCCACCCCACCGTGAGGAGCTGGGGGGGGTGTTACTGCTCCCAATCTCCTTGTACCCGCTGAACACACCCCTCCCCGCTGCCCGTAAATGCTTCCTCCTCCCCCCACCAAGAATACCCCCTTCCGCCCACAGCCCCAGGGATCGAACCCCGCTCCTTTCCCACCTTCGTAGCTCGCGTGGCCCGTGCATCCTCCGATGAGGGGGCTCGGTTTGGGGTTGGGGTTGGGGGGGGAAAAGATGGCAGGGTGTAAGTAGTGGCTCAGCACCTTATTCCTCTGACACTGGGCCCTGCTGTACCGAGGGTGAGGGTCAGAGTAAGGATGGCAGGGGCCTGCTATTCTGTGGTGTGCGTCTTGCTCTCCCGCTGTCCAGTTCGGTGACAGGGCAGGAGACCCGAAAGACTCGATCCCCGTAATCGACCTTCGGTGCTTATCCTTCTCAGCTGGCCTGGGGGTGACCATTGACCAGAAACTGGACTGGACCCAGCCCTATAAATACTGTGGCTACAAGAGCAGGTCAGAGGCTGGGAATCCTGCGGAGAGTAACTCACCTCCTGACTCCCCCAAAGCCTGTCCACCACTTTTTTTTTCCCCTTAATTCATTTATACTCTCATGGGCGTCGCTGCTTGCCCATCCCTAATTGCCCCCTTGAGAAGATGGTGGGTGAGCCGCCTTCTTGAGCCGCTGCAGTCCCCGTGTGGTGTAGGTACACCCACTGCGCTGTTAGGGAGGGAATTCCAGGATTTTGACCCGGCGACAGTGAAGGAACGGCCGATATATTTCCAAGTCGGGATGGTGAGTGGGGCTCGGAGGGGGAACTTGCAGGTGGTGGGTGTTCCCCGTGTGTCTGCTGCCCTTGTCCTTCTAGGTGGTAGAGGTGGTGGGTTTGGGCGGCGCTGTCGAAGGAGCCTTGGCGAGTTGCTGCAGTGCATCTTGTAGATGGTACACACACTGCTGCCCCTGTGCGTCGGTGGTGGTGGAGGGAGTGAATGTTTGTGGATGGGGTGCCGATCGAGCGGGGGCTGCTTTGCCCTGGACGGTGTCGAGCTTCTTAAATGTCATTGGAGCTGCCCTGAGGATGTAACTAGTAGGGTAGATAAAGGGGAATCAGTAGATGTGGTATACCTGGATTTCCAAAAGGCATTCAGGGAGGTGCCACGCGAAAGGTTAACAGGCAAAATAAGGGCTCATGGAGTTGGGGGCAATATATTCGCAAAGTTAGAGGATTGGTTAATGGACAGGAAACAGAGAGTGGGCTTAAATGGGGCTTTTTCAAGTTGGCAGGCAGTGATGAGGGGAGTGCCATAAGGATCAGTGCTGGAGCCTCCACTATTTACAATCTGGATTAATGAGCTAGATGAAGAGACAGAGAGTAAGTGATGGATCCAAGTTCGCTGACTGTACAAAGTTAGATGGGAAAGTAAGCTATGAGGAGGGTACAGAGTCCCAAAGAGGCACAGACGGGTTAGGTGAGGGGGCAGCAAGATGGCAGACGGAGTATAACGTGTGGGAAAGTGTGAGGTTATTCACTTTGGCCGTAAGAATAGGAAAGCAGGTTACATTTTTTTAAAAGGTGTGAAACCCATAAGCGTTGACGGTCGGAGACAGACTTGGGTGCGCTGGTACAAGGAACGCAGAGTGCTAACCGCAAGCAATGAGGGAGGCAAATGGCTTGTTGGCCTCTGTCGCAAAGGGGTTTGGAGTACAAGAATGAAGAAGTCTTGCTACAATCGTACAGGGTTTGGGTGAGACCACCTCTGGAATAACCGTGAGGCTGGGTATCGAATTCTGTCTGGTTCACGCTCCTGTGAAATTTGGTGGGGGGAAGGTGGGTGGGGAGGTACGTTTTCCTCTGTCTGAGGTGCTGTATAAATGCAAGTTGTTGTTGTTGTTGTTGAAGCAGTACAAGACAAACCGTGAAATCCCACCTCTTGTCTTTTTGCCTTGCAGGGCACCTGGGGTCACCTTCCCGTCGTCTCCTCTCCCGGCAACGTGCAAGACGTTTCTCCCTGGCTGCTGTGTCCCGGCGCATTCCTCGTTCACCGTGGGGAGGGAGGGCTGCTGGGGCTTGAGGGGGGGAGGAAATTCAGGGCACACTGACTCTGTTGGGGAGGGGAGGAGAGGAGAGGAGAGGGGAGGAACAGAGGGGATGGCTTTCAGTGTCGCGCGTTGCTCCCCACCCCGTTTTGGGGGGGGACGGTGGGGGTGGGTTGGGTGGTGGGGGTGAAGACGGTGGGGGTGAAGACGGTGGGGGTGGGTTGGGTGGTGGGGGTGAAGACGGTGGGGGTGAAGACGGTGGGGGTGAGGACGGTGGGGGTGGGTTGGGTGGGAGTGGATTAGGTGGGGGTGGGAATGGGTTGGGTGGGGGACGGCGGGGGTGGGTTCGGCGGGGGTGGGTTCAATGGGGGACGGTGGGGTTGGGTGGGGGTGGGGGTGGGTTGTCCTTCTGACATCAATGGCAGTCGCTTTTCCCCACTTTGAGCCGAGTGTCCTTCCACTCGTAACCGGAGTCCCCTCCGGCTGCCGGCGTTCCCGGGAATTCTGCGCCCTCTCCACTGGCGTTCCCGGGAATTCTGTACCCTCTCCACCGACGTTCCCGGGAATTCTGCGCCCTCTCCACCGGCGTTCCCGGGAATTCTGCGCCCTCTCCACCGGCGTTCCCGGGAATTCTGCGCCCTCTCCACCGGCGTTCCCGGGAATTCTGCGCCCTCTCCACCGGCGTTCCCGGGAATTCTGCGCCCTCTCCACCGGCGTTCCCGGGAATTCTGCGCCCTCTCCACCGGCGTTCCCGGGAATTCCCTACACCCGGCTGCCATTTCGAGGGGAGTCTGTCCGTGCTGGCGATGCTCATTGCTGAAGGGGTGAAACGTTCCACTAAATGCCCCCCACCCTCTGTGATTCTAAATCTCTTTAAAGGGGCCTGTGCCCACACAAACCGGACTCTTTTCCACCCCATTTTGCTACCTCGATGTCTGCCCATGCCCTCCTGCCATAGTGGGTTCAATCTTTTTTTCCCCCTCCCATCCCTCCCTACTCACACCAGCCGCACTGTTGGAGGGTCAGTGCTGAGGGAGGGCCGCACTGTCGGAGGGTCAGTGCTGAGGGAGCGCCGCACTGTCGGAGGGTCGGCGCTGAGGGAGCGCCGCACTGTCGGAGGGTCAGCGCTGAGGGAGCGCCGCACTGTAGGAGGGTCAGTGCTGAGGGAGCGCCGCACTGTCGGAGGGTCAGCGCTGAGGGAGCGCCGCACTGTAGGAGGGTCAGTGCTGAGGGAGCGCCGCACAGTCTATCAGGATGCGACCTTAAACCCGAGGCACCAAACGTGGGGGCGGGCATGTGGGGTGTGGTCCGAGCACTGGGTGAAATCCAAGGACGGGGTGGACTCCCTCCTCCTCCTCCTCCTCCCACTTCCCCCCCCCCAGGCTCCAAAGCTCCAATAATTCCTATTGAAGATGTTCAGAGGTCCCTGCTCTCCCTCGCCACCACCAGCTGCCTCAACCCCACCGCAGCCAGAGAGAGACAACTTACCAGCTCTGGCTTTGACCGATGTCCCTCCGAACCTGTAGCCCGCTGCTTGACATCATCCCGATTGAACCATCGCGTGTACTGCTGCCTTGGAGCCCGTGAAGCCCACGTCTGCTCCGTCCACTGTCCTGAGCACTGGCTTTGCGCTAAGGTCTGCTGAAACTCCATCGCCTGTTGCGCGGACACTCTGTATCTGCATGGGAAGAGAATCTTCCGGCAAATAAAGCTCATCCTCCAGCGTTTCACCTTTACTTCATTCAGTCTTCGGTTTCAATCGAGGTTCAACAGATACCCGGGAGTGAGTTACAGACTGGAATCTAATCGAGGGGTTCGGCGGGGTTTATATATAGAATAACAGATACCCGGGAGTGAGTTACAGACTGGAATCTAATCGAGGGGTTCGGGGTGGTTTATATATAGAATAACAGATACCCGGGAGAGAGTTACAGACTGGAATCTAATCGAGGGGTTCGGGGTGGTTTATATATAGAATAACAGATACCCGGGAGTGAGTTACAGACTGGAATCTAATCGAGGGGTTCGGCGGGGTTTATATATAGAATAACAGATACCCGGGAGTGAGTTACAGACTGGAATCTAATCGAGGGGTTCGGGGTGGTTTATATATAGAATAACAGATACCCGGGAGTGAGTTACAGACTGGAATCTAATCGAGGGGTTCGGGGGGGTTTATATATAGAATAACAGATACCCGGGAGTGAGTTACAGACTGGAATCTAATCGAGGGGTTCGGGGGGTTTATATATAGAATAACAGATACCCGGGAGTGAGTTACAGACTGGAATCTAATCGAGGGGTTTGGGGTGGTTTATATATAGAATAACAGATACCCGGGAGTGAGTTACAGACTGGAATCTAATCGAGGGGTTTGGGGTGGTTTATATATAGAATAACAGATACCCGGGAGTGAGTTACAGACTGGAATCTAATCGAGGGGTTCGGGGGGTTTATATATAGAATAACAGATACCCGGGAGTGAGTTACAGACTGGAATCTAATCGAGGGGTTTGGGGTGGTTTATATATAGAATAACAGATACCCGGGAGTGAGTTACAGACTGGAATCTAATCGAGGGGTTCGGGGGGTTTATATATAGAATAACAGATACCCGGGAGTGAGTTACAGACTGGAATCTAATCGAGGGGTTCGGGGGGGGTTTATATATAGAATAACAGATACCCGGGAGTGAGTTACAGACTGGAAACTAATCGAGGGGTTCGGGGGGGTTTATATATAGAATAACAGATACCCGGGAGTGAGTTACAGACTGGAATCTAATCGAGGGGTTCGGGGGGGTTTATATATAGAATAACAGATACCCGGGAGTGAGTTACAGGCTGGAATCTAATTGAGGGGTTCGGGTGGCCTTTTGTTAAGAGATGTTAAGCTGGTCCAAACCCCACCTTCTGCCCTAGTGGACGTAACCAATACCAAGGCTACAACTCGAACGAGAGCAGGCGTGGGAGGGTTGCTTGGCCAGTCCCCCCCCATCCCTGGGGACCCTAGGTACCCTTTCCCCCCCACCCCCACCTCCCTGTTTACCACATGGAGGACGATGGGGGGGGTTGGTTTATGTGTGGGATCTTGCTGTGTGCCAAAGCAACTGTCACGTTTCCCTGCAGCACCTGCGTTAGTGCGTCTGTCGAGGGGATGTGGACGTGTGGAGTCTGTTTGTTCCTTTCGAGACCAAACAGAATCTGTGGGTTTTTGTTGTTTGGAGAGTGTGTGTGTGTGTGTGTTTGGTGCACAGCCAATCTGTGACTAAGCCAGTGGGGAATGATTAACAGTCCACTTGTCTCTTAACAAGAGTCATGTCTCTGTTTGTTCTGGGTTTTATTGCCCTGGTGACAAGACCATTACTGCCTGCAAAAGATAATGAAGCAATGTTGCTGTGGCAACGCCAGCCCACACATCTTGGGTTGCTAATGTGTCAGGGAACTGCGCAATCGATAGATTGAGAGAGGGGGAGCGGTGGGTGACTCAACATGGTGAATGTGAGACCAGTGCCCTTCGACATGGTCAACACACGAGGAATCCATCTACAAGATGCACTGCAGCAACTCGCCAAGGCTCCTTCGACAGCGCCGCCCAAGACCCACCACTTCTACCCACCTAGAAGGACAAGGGCAGCAGACACATGGGGAACACCCACCACCTGCAAGTTCCCCCTCCGAGCCCCACTCACCATCCCGACTTGGAAATATATCGGCCGTTCCTTCACTGTCGCTGGGTCAAAATCCTGGAGCTCCCTCCCTAACAGCGCGGTGGGTGTACCTACACCACACGGGGACTGCAGCGGCTCAAGAAGGCGGCTCACCCACCACCTTCTCAAGGGGGCAATTAGGGATGGGCAATAAATGCTGGGCCCGGCCAGTGACCCCCTCATGATTGAGTGACATGTGCCCACGATCTCTCTCTCTGAGCAGCACCCCTCCCAGGGGGGCCCTCCTTTAGGAAGGGTCGCCCGATGAGCTGCCTATGATTAAAGGCAGAGTATTCTCACCTCTCCAACGTCGTCTGCAACCGGCCTTTTCCCTCCCGGTCGCCCTTCCACAACCCGTGAACATTACCTCACTATAACTCTGCTCCATAACTCTCCCTGCACACTAACTCACACCGAGTCCCCTTCACCTGTCACCCCCTGTGAGCGCTGACACACACTGGCCCCTGGTAAAATTCACATCGTCATTTCCAAATCCCTCCTCAACACCCCTCCCTATCTCTGTAACCTCCTCAAACCCCCTACACCCCTCCCTATCTCTGTAACCTCCTCCAGCCCCTACACCCCTCCCTATCTCTGTAACCTCCTCCAGCCCCCTCCAACCCTCCCTATCTCTGTAACCTCCTACAACCCTCCCTATCTCTGTAACCTCCTCAAACCCCTACAACCCTCCTTATCTCTGTCACCTCCTCAAACCCCTACAACCCTCCCTATCTCTGTAACCTCCTCCAGCCCCTACAACCCTCCCTATCTCTGTAACCTCCTCCAGCCCCTACAACCCTCCCTATCTCTGTAACCTCCTACAACCCTCCCTATCTCTGTAACCTCCTCCAGCCCCTACATCCCTCCCTATCTCTGTAACCTCCTCCAGCCCCCACACCCCTCCCTATCTCTGTAACCTCCTCCAGCCCCTACACCCCTCCCTATCTCTGTAACCTCCTCCAGCCCCTACAACCCTCCCTATCTCTGTAACCTCCTACAACCCTCCCTATCTCTGTAACCTCCTACAACCCTCCCTATCTCTGTAACCTCCTCAAACCCCTACAACCCTCCTTATCTCTGTCACCTCCTCAAACCCCTACAACCCTCCCTATCTCTGTAACCTCCTCCAGCCCCTACAACCCTCCCTATCTCTGTAACCTCCTCCAGCCCCTACAACCCTCCCTATCTCTGTAACCTCCTACAACCCTCCCTATCTCTGTAACCTCCTCCAGCCCCTACATCCCTCCCTATCTCTGTAACCTCCTCCAGCCCCCACACCCCTCCCTATCTCTGTAACCTCCTCCAGCCCCTACACCCCTCCCTATCTCTGTAACCTCCTCCAGCCCCTACAACCCTCCCTATCTCTGTAACCTCCTACAACCCTCCCTATCTCTGTAACCTCCTCCAGCCCCTACATCCCTCCCTATCTCTGTAACCTCCTCCAGCCCCTACACCCCTCCCTATCTCTGTAACCTCCTCCAGCCCTTACACCCCTCCAAATCTCTGTAACCTCCTCCAGCCCCTACAACCCTCCCTATCTCTGTAACCTCCTCCAGCCCCCTACAACCCTCCCTATCTCTGTAACCTCCTCCAGCCCCCTACAACCCTCCCTATCTCTGTAACCTCCTCCAGCCCCTACAACCCTCCCTACCTCTGTAACCTCCTACAACCCTCCGAGATCTCTGCGCTCCTCCAATTCCGGCCTCTCGAGCATCCCCCGATTCCCATCGCTCCGCCATTGGCGGCCGTGCCTTCAGCTGCCTGGGGGCCCTGAGCTCTGGAGTTCCCTCCGTCCACCTCTCCACCTCCCTCTCTCTCTCTCTCCTCCTTTAAGACGCTCCTTAAAAACCGACCTCTGACCGAGCTTTTGGTCACCTGTCCCTAATACCTCCTCATGTGGCTCGGGGATCAGATTCTGCCTGCTTTACACTCCTGTGAAGCGGCTGGGGGATGTTCCTCTGTTAAAGGTGGGATATAATGGGAGGCTGTTGTTGGTGGAAGCCGCAGGCTCCTGTGACCGATGCAACTTGACCCTGTCCACCCTTCTGTGACCTCGGAGCTGACCTTATATAAACGCCCACCCGATGCTCCCCTCTTTGACAAGACTCTTTCCAACCCTGTCGCTAATTGGCCATTAGTTGTGTGCCTGGTAATCTTCTCTGAAAGCCTCAGAAGCAATTAAACACATCGGGAACCTTCCCTGGGATATCACGTCCATCAAACATCCCCTGGGGGGGATGATTTAATTAGCGGAGGCTTCTAAAACATTCACAGGCAAGCCAGCAAAAGATCAAATTGTCCTCTGTGAGATGACGAGTGCAGTGGGGTTGGTGCAAACGCCTTTCGATGCAGCCAGCACTGTGGCAGCCAGTGTGTGCACAGCAAGATCCCAGGGGCCCCCCCCATCTGATAATGACCTAGATCACCTCCTGTAGAGGTAACCGGTTGAAGGGCGCATATTAGCCCCAGGTGACGGGGTGGGGGAAGAACGCCCCCTCCCATCCGCTGCTCCGCTTTGTGGGACCGGTGGGATCTTTGGCATCGACCCGAGGGAGCAGGCAGGACCCTGGTTTTGACATCGCGCTGGAAAGGCAGCAGCTTGACCATTGTGACCCTCCCACAGTGCAGGGCTCCCTCAGCACTGACCCTCCGACAGTGCGGCGCTCCCTCAGCACTGAGCCTCCGACAGTGCGGCGCTCCCTCAGCGCTGACCCTCCGACAGTGCGGCGCTCCCTCAGCCCTGACCCTCCGACAGTGCGGCGCTCCCTCAGCACTGACCCTCCCACAGTGAGGCGCTCCCTTAGCACTAACCCTCCCACAGTGTGACGCTCCCTCAGCACTGACCCTCCGACAGTGCAGTGCTCCCTCAGCACTGACCCTCCGACAGTGCGGCGCTCCCTCAGCGCTGACCCTCCGACAGTGCGGTGCTCCCTCAGCACTGACCCTCCGACAGTGCGGTGCTCCCTCAGCACTGACCCTCCGACAGTGCGGTGCTCCCTCAGCACTGACCCTCCAACAGTGCGGCGCTCCCTCAGTGCTGACCCTCCAACAGTGCGGCGCTCCCTCAGCACTGATCCTCCGACAGTACAGCGCTCCCTCAGTGTAAGCCTGCACTGTGGAGCTACATTGTTTGGAGTGGGACTTGACGCCAGGACTGTTTGACTCAGAACTGATAGTGGGACTTACTGAGACACAGTAGACAGCGGTAAATAAACAGATTAATGCTCAACAACTCATTTATTCGAAAGTGGAGACTGGACAAGGTGAAGAGGAAAGAAGGGCAGCCAATCCATGAAGAATTTTCACAACCATCCTACTGGTCCTGTGACAACGGGCAGGGAAACATTGACTGGTAGCAAAACTCTGGCACTAAATCATGGGGCAAATTTCAGGACAGTGTGTAAGGCAGTGGCCTGAGGCTTAAATAATTCTGTACAGTGGGAGTGAACGGGAAGGGGTTTGGGTCCATTGGGATTGTGTACAGTGGGAGTGAACGGGAAGGGGTTTGGGTCCATTGGGATTCTGTACAGTGGGAGTGAACGGGAAGGGGTTTGGGTCCATTGGGATTGTGTACAGTGGGAGTGAACGGGAAGGGGTTTGGGTCCATTGGGATTGTGTACAGTGGGAGTGAACGGGAAGGGGTTTGGGTCCATTGGGATTGTGTACAGTGGGAGTGAACGGGAAGGGGTTTGGGTCCATTGGGGTTGTGTACAGTGGGAGTGAACGGGAAGGGGTTTGGGTCCATTGGGATTGTGTACAGTGGGAGTGAACGGGAAGGGGTTTGGGTCCATTGGGATTGTGTACAGTGGGAGTGAACGGGAATGGGGTTTGGGTCCATTGGGATTGTGTACAGTGGGAGTGAACGGGAAGGGGTTTGGCTCCATTGGGATTCTGTACAGTGGGAGTGAACGGGAAGGGGTTTGGGTCCATTGGGATTGTGGACAATGGGAGTGAACGGGAAGGGGTTTGGCTCCATTGGGATTCTGTACAGTGGGAGTGAACGGGACGGGGTTTGGGTCCATTGGGGTTG
>NW_027598242.1:0-20000 GCF_964194155.1 Cetorhinus maximus | reverse complement strand
TTGATGGGGACAGTGTAGAGGGAGCTTTAATCTGTATCTAACCCCGTGCTGTACCTGTCCTGGGAGTGTTTGATGGGGACGGTGTAGAGGGAGCTTTACTCTGTATCTAACCCCGTGCTGTACCTGTCCTGGGAGTGTTTGATGGGGACGGTGTAGAGGGAGCTTTACTCTGTATCTAACCCCGTGCTGTACCTGTCCTGGGAGTGTTTGATGGGGACGGTGTAGAGGGAGCTTTACTCTGTATCTAACCCCGTGCTGTCCCTGTCCTGGGAGTGTTTGATGGGGACAGTGTAGAGGGAGCTTTACTCTGTATCTAACCCCGTGCTGTACCTGCCCTGGGAGTGTTTGATGGGGACGGTGTAGAGGGAGCTTTACTCTGTATCTAACCCCGTGCTGTACCTGTCCTGGGAGTGTTTGATGGGGACAGTGTAGAGGGAGCTTTACTCTGTATCTAACCCCGTGCTGTACCTGTCCTGGGAGTGTTTGATGGGGACAGTGTAGAGGGAGCTTTACTCTGTATCTAACCCCGTGCTGTACCTGTCCTGGGAGTGTTTGATGGGGACAGTGTAGAGGGAGCTTTACTCTGTGTTTAACCCCGTGCAGCCCATGTACATCCCATCAGTTGACAGGCTCTTGTGAAAATAACCGCTGCGGTGATGGGAATATAATCTTTCTGGCCATCAAAGGGTTAACAGCGAGAAGCCCATGGATCGCGACGTGGGTGAACATAATGAAAACGTGTGGATGTTTTTCTTTTGCAGAACCTTCCAGTACATTCTGCCCACCTTGTGACTGATATTAGGATTCCAACTCCAGGAACGGTGGTGACAGAGAGAGAGGGAGAGACGCCAAGATAGTTATTGCTGGGTTGGGGTGGGATCTGTCTTTACTGTTTAGAATCTCTCCTGCACTAGGGCACCAACGAGCCAACCTTTAATTGTGTCATGAGGTGACAGGGGGGAGGCCATTCAGCCCATCGTGCTTGGGCTGGCCCCTTCGACGAGCTGTCTCTCTTCCCCACCCCCGCTGCCCTTTCTCCCCCATCACCCCGCACATTTTTCCCCCTTCCAGTATTTATCCAACTCCCCCCCACCCTAACCCCACCCAACTTTTCGAGGGTGAATCTGCTTCTCCCCACCCTTTCGGGCAGCGCCTTCCAGATCGCAACAACTCCCCACGTCCAAAATCAATAGAATTCTCCTCCTCTTTCCCCACTTCCCACCCCACCCCACCCCCCTCCCAGCCTACCCCAGTTGGTTGGCCAATTCTCTGTGTCCACCCACCCCCCAACCAACTCTGGTTACCGAGCAACCCCACCCCCAACCCCAACCCCTGCCCACTTGACCTCCAGTGCCATCCGTCCTTACCTCGCATTCTCACCTTTGCTCTCGACCTACTGGTGATTCGAAGGGGGTGGTGGGGGGAGGACGTGTACAATCCCAGGGGGCCAATGTTCTCTGGAGCCGTGGTGGGGGTGGGTTTCCCCCTGGGATCGACCCTGTTCACAATCCGGGACGGGAATTCCTAAGCCCGCGGGAGCACCGGACGGTCGAACGTCTCGCCGCGTTCTATCGCCGCCCTCCCCACCGGCCCACAAAATCCCGTCTTTGGGATCGCAATACACACATTGTCTCAATTTGGTGGGGGGGAGGATTGCGCCCAGTCACAGGGGGACATGAATCCACGTGCAGAACGGGCAAATAATGGTCCAAGTGAAGTTCGACGCAGGGAAACGTGAGGTCGTACGATCCGGGAGGGGGAGTTGGGAGGTCACTTACTGCTCGGACGGTGCGGGTCCAGGTGGGGATACAGGGACAGAGAGATCTCGGGGTGCACACAGACCCATCACTGAACGTCACCCCACAGGGTCACAAGGCCAGAGTAAAGGCAAAACCAAACACTGGCCTTTATTTCCAGAGGGACAGAGTCCACAAGAAAAGGACGTTAACCTGAAGCTGCACTTAGCCTCAGTTAGGCCGCGCTGTGGCCGCCATGTTATAAATAGGGTATCGAGACACCGGAGAGGGTGCGGAGACTTACAGAGGATGATCCCAGAAAGGTGTGGGTGTCCGTATCGGGGAAGGATCGACAAGGCTGTGGGGCTCTTGTTCTCTGGTGGGTGATGGGGGTGGGGGGTTGCTGAAGGTGTGGGAAATTGCCCATCGAAACGATTGGGCCGGAGCCAAGCTTCACCGCCACAGCCCCCAGGGCATCCCTGAACGGTCGGTCGAGTGTGCGTCGCGCTGCAGGAGACGCCGGAGCCAGTCGGTGCACAGCAAGATCCCAACAGACAGGAACGTCATCGTTGACCCAGAGCGCCCGCTTGGTTATATTGGTTGAGGCCACGGAGGGAGAAACCCCCGCACATAAGTGGCCGTGTGACCCTTCACATCTGCCTGAGGGGGTGGTGGGGGGGACCGAGGTTTCAGGTTTTGTGCAGAAAGCAGGAACCTCTGTACGTGCGGCGCTCCCTCAGCACTGACCCTCCGACAGAGCGGCGCTCCCTCAGCACTGACCCTCCGACAGTGCGGCGCTCCCTCAGTACTGACCCTCGGACAGTGCGGCGCTCCCTCAGCACTGACCCTCCCACAGTGCGGCGCTCCCTCAGCACTGACCCTCCGACAGTGCGGCGCTCCCTCAGCACTGACCCTCCCACAGTGCGGCGCTCCCTCAGCACTGACCCTCCGACAGTGCGGAGCTCCCTCAGCACTGACCCTCCGACAGTGCGGCGCTCCCTCAGCACTGACCCTCCGACAGTGCGGCGCTCCCTCAGCACTGACCCTCCGACAGAGCGGCGCTCCCTCAGCACTGACCCTCCGACAGTGCGGCGCTCCCTCAGTACTGACCCTCGGACAGTGCGGCGCTCCCTCAGTACTGACCCTCGGACAGTGCGGCGCTCCCTCAGCACTGACCCTCCCACAGTGCGGCGCTCCCTCAGCACTGACCCTCCGACAGTGCGGCGCTCCCTCAGCACTGACCCTCCGACAGTGCGGCGCTCCCTCAGCACTGACCCTCTGACAGTGCGGCGCTCCCTCAGCACTGACCCTCCGACAGTGCGGCGCTCCCTCAGCACTGACCCTCTGACAGTGCGGCGCTCCCTCAGCAATGACCCTCCGACAGTGCGGCGCTCCCTCAGCGCTGACCCTCTGACAGTGCGGCACTCCCTCAGCACTGACCCTCTGACAGTGCGGCGCTCCCTCAGCACTGACCCTCCGACAGTGCGGAGCTCCCTCAGCACTGGGGAGTGCGTCAGCCCACATTATGGGTCTCCATTGTCTGGAGTGCGGGCTTGAACCCAGCATCTTGTGACTCAGAGAATGAGGAGCAGAGCCCCTGAGACATATTGACATTAACAACACGGTAGCAATGATATCATTGAATCACCATCTCCTTGGATACAGTTGCTCTGGTTTCCTACCAGGTTGGAACGTGAAAACCTATTAGGTAAGATTGCAATTTGATTTATTTGTTTTACAATCGATCGTTACCCTGTCCACCACTGATATCGGAGTAGATATCCTACCGCACATCTGTTCAGAGAAGGTTGCCTGGCAACCGAAGAAAATGTAAACCTTTGCAAGTTACAGCCAACAGATTTAACCCTCGGTCTGCTGCAGCCCTTTAAACGCTACAGCCCAGCAACTGTAGCTGCAGCCCTTTAAACGCTGCAGAGCAGGGATTGTAGCTGCAGCCCTTTAAACACTGCAGAGCAGGGATTGTAGCTGCAGCCCTTTAAACGCTGCAGAGCAGGGATTGTAGCTGCAGCCCTTTAAACACTGCAGAGCAGGGATTGTAGCTGCAGCCCTTTAAACACTGCAGAGCAGGGATTGTAGCTGCAGCCCTTTAAACACTGCAGAGCAGGGATTGTAGCTGCAGCCCTTAAACCCTTCACAGCAGGGATTGTAGCTGCAGCCCTTTAAACACTGCAGAGCAGGGATTGTAGCTGCAGCCCTTTAAACACTGCAGAGCAGGGATTGTAGCTGCAGCCCTTTAAACACTGCAGAGCAGGGATTGTAGCTGCAGCCCTTTAAACACTGCAGAGCAGGGATTGTAGCTGCAGCCCTTAAACCCTTCACAGCAGGGATTGTAGCTGCAGCCCTTTAAACCCTTCACAGCAGGGATTGTAGCTGCAGCCCTTTAAACCCTGCAGATCAGGGATTGTAGCTGCAGCCCTTTAAACACTGCAGAGCAGGGATTGTAGCTGCAGCCCTTTAAACACTGCAGAGCAGGGATTGTAGCTGCAGCCCTTTAAACCTTGCAGAGCAGGGATTGTAGCTGCAGCCCTTTAAACACTGCAGAGCAGGGATTGTAGCTGCAGCCCTTTAAACCTTGCAGAGCAGGGATTGTAGCTGCAGCCCTTTAAACACTGCGGAGCAGGGATTGTAGCTGCAGCCCTTTAAACACTGCAGAGCAGGGATTGTAGCTGCAGCCCTTTAAACCCTGCGGAGCAGGGATTGTAGCTGCAGCCCTCTAAACGCTGCAGAGCAGGGATTGTAGCTGCAGCCCTCTAAACGCTGTAGAGCAGGGATTGTAGCTGCAGCCCTTTAAATGCTGCAGAGCAGGGATTGTAGCTGCAGCCCTTTAAACACTGCAGAGCAGGGATTGTAGCTGCAGCCCTTTGTAGCTGCAGCCCTTTAAACACTTCAGAGCAGGGATTGTAGCTGCAGCCCTTTAAACACTGCAGAGCAGGGATTGTAGCCGCAGCCCTTTAAACACTGCAGAGCAGGGATTGTAGCTGAAGCCCTTTAAACCCTGCAGAGCAGGAATTGTAGCCGCAGCCCTTTAAACCCTGCAGAGCAGGGATTGTAGCTGCAGCCCTTTAAACCTTGCAGAGCAGGGATTGTAGCTGCAGCCCTTTAAACCCTGCAGAGCAGGAATTGTAGCTGCAGCCCTTTAAACCCTGCAGAGCAGGGATTGTAGCTGCAGCCCTTTAAACACTTCAGAGCAGGGATTGTAGCTGCAGCCCTTTAAACACTGCAGCGCAGGAATTGTAGCTGCAGCCCTTTAAACACTGCAGAGCAGGGATTGTAGCTGCAGCCCTTTAAACACTGCAGAGCAGGGATTGTAGCTGCAGCCCTTTAAACACTGCAGAGCAGGGATTGTAGCTGCAGCCCTTTAAACCCTGCAGAGCAGGGATTGTAGCTGCAGCCCTCTAAACGCTGCAGAGCAGGGATTGTAGCTGCAGCCCTCTAAACGCTGCAGAGCAGGGATTGTAGCTGCAGCCCTTTAAACACTGCAGAGCAGGGATTGTAGCTGCAGCCCATTAAACCCTGCAGAGCAGGGATTGTAGCTGCAGCCCTCTAAACACTGCAGAGCAGGGATTGTAGCTGCAGCCCTCTAAACGCTGTAGAGCAGGGATTGTAGCTGCAGCCCTTTAAATGCTGCAGAGCAGGGATTGTAGCTGCAGCCCTTTAAACACTGCAGAGCAGGGATTGTAGCTGCAGCCCTTTGTAGCTGCAGCCCTTTAAACACTTCAGAGCAGGGATTGTAGCTGCAGCCCTTTAAACACTGCAGAGCAGGGATTGTAGCCGCAGCCCTTTAAACACTGCAGAGCAGGGATTGTAGCTGAAGCCCTTTAAACCCTGCAGAGCAGGAATTGTAGCCGCAGCCCTTTAAACCCTGCAGAGCAGGGATTGTAGCTGCAGCCCTCTAAACGCTGCAGAGCAGGGATTGTAGCTGCAGCCCTTTAAATGCTGCAGAGCAGGGATTGTAGCTGCCGCCCTTTAAACACTGCAGAGCGGGGATTGTAGCTGCAGCCCTTTGTAGCTGCAGCCCTTTAAACACTGCAGAGCAGGGATTGTAGCTGCAGCCCTTTAAACACTGCAGAGCAGGGATTGTAACTGCAGCCCTTTAAACCCTGCAGAGCAGGGATTGTAGCTGAAGCCCTTTAAACCCTGCAGAGCAGGGATTGTAGCTGCAGCCCTTTAAACCCTGCAGAGCAGGGATTGTAGCTGCAGCCCTTTAAACACTGCAGAGCAGGGATTGTAGCTGCAGCCCTTTAAACCCTGCAGAGCAGGAATTGTAGCTGCAGCCCTTTAAAACCTGCAGAGCAGGGATTGCAGCTGCAGCCCTTTAAACACTTCAGAGCAGGGATTATAGCTGCAGCCCTTTAAACACTGCAGAGCAGGAATTGTAGCTGCAGCCCTTTAAACACTGCAGAGCAGGGATTGTAGCTGCAGCCCTTTAAACACTGCAGAGCAGGGATTGTAGCTGCAGCCCTTTAAACACTACAGAGCAGGGATTGTAGCTGCAGCCCTTTAAACACTGCAGAGCAGGGATTGTAGCTGCAGCCCTTTAAACACTGCAGAGCAGGGATTGTAGCTGCAGCCCTTTAAACACTGCAGAGCAGGGATTGTAGCTGCAGCCCTTTAAACACTGCAGAGCAGGGATTGTAGCTGCAGCCCTTAAACCCTTCACAGCAGGGATTGTAGCTGCAGCCCTTTAAACCCTTCACAGCAGGGATTGTAGCTGCAGCCCTTTAAACCCTGCAGATCAGGGATTGTAGCTGCAGCCCTTTAAACACTGCAGAGCAGGGATTGTAGCTGCAGCCCTTTAAACACTGCAGAGCAGGGATTGTAGCTGCAGCCCTTTAAACACTGCAGAGCAGGGATTGTAGCTGCAGCCCTTTAAACACTGCAGAGCAGGGATTGTAGCTGCAGCCCTTTAAACCTTGCAGAGCAGGGATTGTAGCTGCAGCCCCTTAAACACTGCGGAGCAGGGATTGTAGCAGCAGCCCTTTAAACACTGCAGAGCAGGGATTGTAGCTGCAGCCCTTTAAACCCTGCAGAGCAGGGATTGTAGCTGCAGCCCTTTAAACACTGCAGAGAAGGGATTGTAGCTGCAGCCCTTTAAACACTGCAGAGCAGGGATTGTAGCTGCAGCCCTTTAAACACTGCAGAGCAGGGATTGTAGCTGCAGCCCTTTAAACCTTGCAGAGCAGGGATTGTAGCTGCAGCCCTTTAAACACTGCAGAGCAGGGATTGTAGCTGCAGCCCTTTAAACCTTGCAGAGCAGGGATTGTAGCTGCAGCCCTTTAAACCCTGCAGAGCAGGGATTGTAGCTGCAGCCCTTTAAACACTGCAGAGAAGGGATTGTAGCTGCAGCCCTTTAAACACTGCAGAGCAGGGATTGTAGCTGCAGCCCTTTAAACCCTGCAGAGCAGGGATTGTAGCTGCAGCCCTTTAAACACTGCAGAGCAGGGATTGTAGCTGCAGCCCTTTAAACGCTGCAGCACAGGGATTGTAGCAGCAGCCCTTTAAACGCTGCAGCACAGGGATTGTAGCTGCAGCCCTTTAAACACTGCAGAGCAGGGATTGTAGCTGCAGCCCTTTAAACACTGCAGAGCCGGGATTGTAGCTGCAGCCCTTTAAACGCTGCAGAGCAGGGATTGTAGCTGCAGCCCTTTAAACGCTGCAGAGCAAGGATTGTAGCTGCAGCCCTTTAAACACTGCAGAGCAGGGATTGTAGCTGCAGCCCTTTTAACACTGCAGAGCAGGGATTGTAGCTGCAGCCCTTTAAACCTTGCAGAGCAGGGATTGTAGCTGCAGCCCTTTAAACACTGCAGAGCAGAGATTGTAGCAGCAGCCCTTTAAACACTGCAGAGCAGGGATTGTAGCTGCAGCCCTTTAAACCCTGCAGAGCAGGGATTGTAGCTGCAGCCCTTTAAACACTGCAGAGAAGGGATTGTAGCTGCAGCCCTTTAAACACTGCAGAGCAGGGATTGTAGCTGCAGCCCTTTAAACACTGCAGAGCAGGGATTGTAGCTGCAGCCCTTTAAACCTTGCAGAGCAGGGATTGTAGCTGCAGCCCTTTAAACACTGCAGAGCAGGGATTGTAGCTGCAGCCCTTTAAACCTTGCAGAGCAGGGATTGTAGCTGCAGCCCTTTAAACCCTGCAGAGCAGGGATTGTAGCTGCAGCCCTTTAAACACTGCAGAGAAGGGATTGTAGCTGCAGCCCTTTAAACACTGCAGAGCAGGGATTGTAGCTGCAGCCCTTTAAACCCTGCAGAGCAGGGATTGTAGCTGCAGCCCTTTAAACACTGCAGAGCAGGGATTGTAGCTGCAGCCCTTTAAACCCTGCAGAGCAGGGATTGTAGCTGCAGCCCATTAAACCCTGCAGAGCAGGGATTGTAGCTGCAGCCCTTTAAACCCTGCGGAGCAGGGATTGTAGCTGCAGCCCTCTAAACGCTGCAGAGCAGGGATTGTAGCTGCAGCCCTCTAAACGCTGCAGAGCAGGGATTGTAGCTGCAGCCCTTTAAATGCTGCAGAGCAGGGATTGTAGCTGCAGCCCTTTAAACGCTGCAGCACAGGGATTGAAGCTGCAGCCCTTTAAACACTGCAGAGCAGGGATTGTAGCTGCAGCCCTTTAAACACTGCAGAGCCGGGATTGTAGCTGCAGCCCTTTAAACGCTGCAGAGCAGGGATTGTAGCTGCAGCCCTTTAAACACTGCAGAGCAGGGATTGTAGCTGCAGCCCTTTAAACGCTGCTGAGCAGGGATTGTAGCTGCAGCCCTTTAAACCCTGCAGAGCAGGGATTGTAGCTGCAGCCCTTTAAACGCTGCAGAGCAGGGATTGTAGCTGCAGCCCTTTAAACGCTGCAGAGCAGGGATTGTAGCTGCAGCCCTTTGAACACTGCAGAGCAGGGATTGTAGCTGCAGCCCTTTAAACACTGCAGAGCAGGGATTGTAGCTGCAGCCCTTTAAACACTGCAGAGCAGGGATTGTAGCTGCAGCCCTTTAAACACTGCAGAGCAGGGATTGTAGCTGCAGCCCTTTAAACACTGCAGAGCAGGGATTGTAGCTGCAGCCCTTTAAACACTGCAGCCCAGGATCTGTAGCTGCAGCCCTTTCAATGCTTCAGAGCAAGGATTGTAGCTGCAGCCCTTTAAACGCTGCATGCTGTGGGTTTTAATGAATACAGGCTGATCTTTCACCTCTTAACATGTCTCTTTGTTACCAAGACCCCAGCCCTGCATTTATACAGCCTCTCAAACTTTCGGGATGAGGCATTAAGCCCAAGGACCCCTCTTGAGGGGGGAATGTAGAAGATCCCACGGCCGTTAGGGGAAGAAGAGCAGGGTGGTGGGGGTATTAGGGGGCAGGGGCGAGGGGGGAGAATTCTCCCCGGTGCCCTGGGGTTCATAGTGGTCCCTCAACCAACAGCACCACCTAAAAAGGATGACTACACTGGGTGGTTCATCACATTGCTGTCTGTGGGATCTTGCTCTGCGTGAAATGGCTGACGCGTTGGCGATATTACAAAGGTGACCTCTCTTCGGAAGGGCTTCAATGGCTTCGCTCGTTTTGATTAAAAGTAGCACTGAACAGTTTGCAACATCCCATTGGAGGGGAGGGACTGGAGTTATGGCTGTAAACACAGCAGCTATTTTGTCCACAATCTTTAACAGCCCTGTCCGAGCATCCAGAGTGACCCACAGGAAGCTACAGGAGCTTTGGTCTATTTGTGTCTCTGTGCACTTACTTCAAATCGCAGCACCAAGCAACAGAAAGGATTTTGAACAGATTCCTATCTTCTCTGCTTTGTACTGACCCTCCGACAGTGCGGCGCTCCCTCAGCACCGACCCTCCGACAGTGCGGCGCTCCCTCAGCGCCGACCCTCCGACAGTGCGGCGCTCCCTCAGCGCCGACCCTCCGACAGTGCGGCGCTCCCTCAGCGCCGACCCTCCGACAGTGCGGCGCTCCCTCAGCGCCGACCCTCCGACAGTGCGGCGCTCCCTCAGCGCCGACCCTCCGACAGTGCGGCGCTCCCTCAGCGCCGACCCTCCGACAGTGCGGCGCTCCCTCAGCGCCGACCCTCCGACAGTGCGGCGCTCCCTCAGCGCCGACCCTCCGACAGTGCGGCGCTCCATCAGCACTGACCCTCCGACAGTGCGGCGCTCCCTCAGCACTGACCCTCCGACAGGATGATGATGGTGATCGAACCAAATTGTGTCTCTGTAGTTGAATCAATTGGGGAATTCTGGGATTTTTTTGGGCAATGTTTGCCGTGTCCGCTAAGCGAGCTGTGTCCTTTCTCTAACTCTCCCTCTCTCCCTCTCCCTCTCTCCTTTTGTCTCCATCTCCTTTAGCCCCTGGCCATATCGAGGGCGTCCGTCGGCGAGGAGCCCGGGTTGGTGGTCGCCCGGTACCGAAGGGAGGCCTATCCCTACGAGGGCGAGATGTTCGCCTACCCTCCGGGCGAGACGGGGCGCAACGAGGCCTTCTACGCACCGCTGGTCAGCGAGGCAGCCCTGGGCCGGGCCGGCCTGGGCCCCAGGGAGCGGGAGCAGCTGGAGAGGCTGCGGGGCAGGCCTGAGGGGAAGGCCGGGGGCCTCCGGGACGGGCAGGGGGGCGACGCCAGGCTGGGCGAGGCCTTGCAGCGGCTGCTGGAGGACAGCTGGCGGAGGGACCAGGAGGCGGCCTACCTGTCCAACCTGCTGCAGGCCTGGAACGAGCTGGGCCAGCCTGAGGCCTACCCCGGGGAGCCCGGGCCCCGCAACGGTTACCCGGACTACGACGAGGCGGCCGGTCGCTATGGCAACAGTCCGGGGGCCTACGAGGCCGGAGGGGGGCACCCGGGCCTAGAGGAGGAGGAGGAGGAGGAGGAGGCGGCCGATGGCGGGGGCGCAGCAGCCCAGGAGCTGGAGGAGCAGGTCCTACGCTACCTGGTAGGCCGCATCCTGTCCAACGCCGACGCCAACGGCGAGTACCCGGCCGGACCCCCCCGGCTGGTCAAGCGGGACCTCCTCTCCCTGCCGGCCGCCAGGCCCGAGGCCCCGGGGCCCAGGCGGGTCAGGAGGTCCCTGGCCCGGGGCGGGGGCCGGGCCAACCTGCTGCGCGTCAAGCGAGTGGGCGGCGGTGGCGGCGAGGAGGAGGAGGTAGCGGAGGAGGAGGAGGAGCGGGAAGGCCCCGGATACCCAGCCCCGGCCGCCAAGGGGGCCCAGGTCCCCCCCGGGCTGCAACGGATGAAGCGGATCGAGGGGGCGCCCGCCCGGACCAGACGCTACGCCGGTTACCAGGGGGCAGAGCTGGCCGAGCGCCTCATCAAACTGCTGCCCGACTAAACCCGGGTCCCCACTGCTCCGCGAAAGAACCAGACGAATGTATATATATAAATGTGTGACGTAAAGCGAATACAGTGGTGGTGGTTGTCGGGGGGGGGAAGTGCGGGGAGGGGTGGGTGGTATGTTGAGGAGATGACGACACTCCCTGAGCTGTAATTCGAGGCGATGTTATTCCTGATTCTGTTGTGCTTTTTTTTGCTGCCCTCGCGGGTGCGCCCACGAACCCCGTGGTCGAATAGCTCTTCGTCCTCGCGCCATCTTGTGCACAGTGACTTGGGCCTGAATAAAAATGTGTTTCTCTTTGCCCACTCTGTTTGAGTTGTGATCCTTTACTATCCACCTCACCGGTGAGGGGGGTGGGGCGTAGGGAGGTGGGCGGGTGAGGGGTGGGGTGGGGGGGGATGGGAATGATGGGCCGAATGGCTCCTGACGACTCAGCGAGGGTTTGACCGCAGGGGCAGTGGACACTCGCACCCCCTCGAGTGTCGGAGATTAATGTGGGGGGAGGGGGGGGGGGAGGGGGATCCGATCGAGGGGTCGAGGATGATTCGAGGGTTCGATAGGGGTTGGTAGAGAGAAATTGTTGCCTCTGGTTGTTGGGGGGGTGGCGGTGGGGAGTCCAGAACATGGGGTGGGGGTGGGGAGGTGGGGTGGGAAGAACCTTCAAGCTGAGAGCCAGGCCGTTCAGGGGTGATGTCCAGAGGCATCGCTTCACACCCAGGGGAGTGGGAATCTGGAACTCTCTACCCCACCCACCCCATCCCACATGAAGCCCTCGAGGCTAGCGGGGGTGGTGGGAATGTGGGGGGGCCGGCAAATGGAAATTTCAAACCCCAGGTTGAGAGATTTTGGTTGCAGAGGTGGGGTTAAGGATTACCGGAGATGGGGTTAAGACACAGGTCAGGCATGGTCTGCCAGAACAGACGTGAGAGGGGCTGAATGGCCTCCTCCTGTTCCTGTGGGACAGGCTGGAGAGGGGCTGAATGGCCTTTTTCCCTCGCTCGCAATCTGGATTGAGGCGGTGCGGACACAACACGGCACAGGAAGTGGGTGAGTTTTGGTCAGAAGCAACGAGCCAATGGGATCCCCCTGACCGGAAGCACAGTCAGTCCCGCCCCACTCCTGTACCCATGTCCCCAGCTCGGTCCCCCACGTCGGGGTGTCCCAAAGCACCTCACACCCAATGGAGGGGGCATTCTATTGAAGTGTGCTCCCTGATGTCACGCGGCAAATGCGGCAGCCATGTTTGCGCACAGCAAGATCCCGTCCACAGCCAATGTGCTAATGCGCCAGATCAACTGTTCATAGTGATGTCGGCTGAGGGATAAATATCGATCCCAGGACACCAGAGAGAACTCCCCTCACACCCTCCCCACCGCCCCCAGCTCTTCTGTACAGAGAGGCTGTGGGATCGCTTGAGGGAACCTCATCGGGCAGGTGGAGGCCTCAGGGTTAATGTTTCATCCTGACCCTCCGACAGTGCGGCGCTCCCTCGGCACTGACCCTCCGACAGTGCGGCGCTCCCTCAGCACTGACCCTCCGACAGTGCGGCGCTCCCTCGGCACTGACCCTCCGACAGTGCGGCGCTCCCTCAGCACTGACCCTCCGACAGTGCGGCTCTCCCTCAGCACTGACCCTCCGACAGTGCGGCGCTCCCTCAGCGCTGACCCTCCGACAGTGCGGCTCTCCCTCAGCACTGACCCTCCGACAGCGCGGCGCTCCCTCAGCACTGACCCTCCGACAGTGCGGCGCTCCCTCAGCACTGACCCTCCGACAGTGCGGCGCTCCCTCAGCACTGACCCTCCGACAGTGCGGCGCTCCCTCAGCACTGACCCTCCCACAGTGCGGCGCTCCCTCAGCACTGACCCTCCCACAGTGCAGCGCTCCCTCAGCACTGACCCTCCGACAGTGCGGTGCTCCCTCAGTACTGACCCTCCGACAGTGCGGCTCTCCCTCAGCGCCGACCCTCCGACAGTGCGGCGCTCCCTCAGCGCTGACCCTCCGACAGTGCGGCGCTCCCTCAGCGCTGACCCTCCAACAGTGCGGCGCTCCCTCAGCACTGACCCTCCCACAGTGCGGCGCTCCCTCAGCACTGACCCTCCGACAGTGCGACGCTCCCTCAGCACTGACCCTCCGACAGTGCGGCTCTCCCTCAGCACTGACCCTCCGACAGTGCGGCGCTCCCTCAGCACTGACCCTCCGACAGTGTGGAGCTCCCTCAGCACTGACCCTCCCACAGTGCCGTGCTGTCCTCTCGGAGATGATTTGTGTCTGGAATGAATTGTTCTCCTCCATTTCCCTCCCAAACCCTCTCAAGCATTAAAAAAAAGGAGCAGGAGGCCATTCTGCCTGTCCCGAGCCTGCTATCCCATTCTTTATGACTGCTGCTGACCTCCTACCTCGACTCCACTTTCCCCTCCTACCCCTCGACTCCCTCCGCCTCTGAACGTCCCTCGCCCTCCGTCTCGAACATACTCGACGACTGAGGTCCCTCTGGAGGGCGGGAATTCCAAATATTCCCGACCCTCGGAGCGAAGGAATTTCTCCTCGTCTCAGGCCAAAATGGCCGCCCCCTTATCCTGAGACTGGGACCAACCCCCATGTTAACCCCTGGAGTAGATCACCGGCCCTTGGAGAGATCCACTCAGGAGCAGGTCTGATGTCTATTGTGTGCAGGAGGCCCGGCGGGTGCTGGTCAGCTGCCGGGATCCCCATCGGCGGGTGCAAAGGTCCAACACGATCTTTAAGAACCCGGAATTCGCAGTCTGGGCCTGCGGGAGAGGCTGGTGATGCCTGAATGTAAAGAGGTGGGGCCCATGTCCAGAGAAGTCCCAGTGTTAGAGACAGAGTAAAGCTCCCTCTACACCGTCCCCATCAAACACTCCCAGGACAGGTACAGCACGGGGTTAGATACAGAGTAAAGCTCCCTCTACACTGTCCCCATCAAACACTCCCAGGACAGGTACAGCACGGGGTTAGATACAGAGTAAAGCTCCCTCTACACCGTCCCCATCAAACACTCCCAGGACAGGTACAGCACGGGGTTAGATACAGAGTAAAGCTCCCTCTACACCGTCCCCATCAAACACTCCCAGGACAGGTACAGCACGGGGTTAGATACAGAGTAAAGCTCCCTCTACACCGTCCCCATCAAACACTCCCAGGACAGGTACAGCATGGGGTTAGATACAGAGTAAAGCTCCCTCTACACTGTCCCCGTCAAACACTCCCAGGACAGGTACAGCACGGGGTTAGATACAGAGTAAAGCTCCCTCTACACCGTCCCCATCAAACACTCCCAGGACAGGTACAGCATGGGGTTAGATACAGAGTAAAGCTCCCTCTACACCGTCCCCATCAAACACTCCCAGGACAGGTACAGCACGGGGTTAGATACAGAGTAAAGCTCACTCTACACTGTCCCCATCAAACACTCCCAGGACAGGTACAGCACGGGGTTAGATACAGAGTAAAGCTCCCTCTACACTGTCCCCATCAAACACTCCCAGGACAGGTACAGCATGGGGTTAGATACAGAGTAAAGCTCCCTCTACACTGTCCCCATCAAACACTCCCAGGACAGGTACAGCATGGGGTTAGATACAGAGTAAAGCTCCCTCTACACTGTCCCCATCAAACACTCCCAGGACAGGGGGATTAGTTTAAAATGAACTTGATGACGACAGTCATTTGATTGGACGATTTAATTCTGGATCAGGCGCCGATAATCTCGAAGTATCTGCCAATCAGCCGATCCCCAGCATCCGTTAATCTCTGCCTGTCTCTGCCGGTTTGGTTTGATGTGGTTTCTCAGCGGGTACATTATTGACTCTCCTTCCCGGACAGTCCCCACTCGTGGGCGCGGTTTCTCACTATTTCACAGGAGTGACAGGCCGAACGGTCCCTTGGTGAAGGGAAGGGGGGTGGAGGGCGGGTAAGATACCCAGCCCGGGCAGGAATGACGTCTCTCACACACGCCAGGGCCCTGCCCTTCCTTACTCTGCCCATCGATCGGTGCCCACCATCACCAGGGAACTGAACTAAACCGGTTCGGTGACTGGCTGGGTATTTGACACTGATAGGCATCACAGACCCAGCATAAACCAATCCTCTGACACCATCAAGCACCCTCACACTAAAACTCACACTGTCAGACGCTGACACGCACTCAAACACACTGACAGACACACATTTACAGGCACACATTTACAGAGACAGATGCACACTGACATACGCAGCTATGCACTCTGACAGACACGACACTCTGTCACACACTGACACATATTGATAAACACACTCTCAGACACACGCACACACACACTGACTGACACTGTTACACACTCACAGACACACACACACACACTGACTGACAGACACTGATACAAAGACACTGACAAGGAGACACACACAGAGACATACACCAATTGACCTTGACACACACTGACAGATACACACTGATAGACACATACAAACACACACTGACTGACACGCACACAAACACAGACACACATACTGACAACACACAGACTGACACACACACACAGACCGACACACACAGACCGACACACACACACACACAGACCGACACACACACACACACACACACAGACCGACACACACACACAGACCGACACACACACACACACAGACCGACACACACACACACAGACCGACACACACACACACAGACCGACACACACACACACAGACCGACACACACACACACACAGACCGACACACACACAGACCGACACACACACAGACCGACACACACACAGACCGACACACACACAGACCGACACACACACAGACCGACACACACACACACAGACCGACACACACACACACACACCCACCGACACACACACACAGACCGACACACACACACACACACACACACACACAGACCGACACACACACAGACCGACACACACACAGACCGACACACACACAGACCAACACACACACAGACCGACACACACACACAGACCGAAGCAGAGTGACAGACAAACTTCAGATTTTTCTATGTCAACTCGAATCTGGACGATGACCTCCCCACCCCAGACTCTGCCGGCATCTCGAGGAGAGCGGAGATTGGCAGGAATCAGGCTGGGTCAGCGATTGGCCGATCGGTCTTTCTGACCAATATGACCGGTCGCTAGTCGGTGTTGGGGGAGTGGGGTTTGTGGGGGAGGGGGTGGGGGTTGATTGACAAAGATAAAAGCCCCCTCGAGCGTGGGAGTGAAGACATTTCGGCGAATTGTTGGGAGTGAGGGACAGGCCCGACAGCCTGGGGTTTGTAGAGGTTCAGTCCCATCGACTCCCGACGGCTCCTGGTATCGGTGGGCGGTGGGTGGGGGCTGACTCCTGGGTGTTCACAGCTCGGCTCAGCCACAGGGGGGGTCACGAGACAGACTGCGGAGAGAGAGAGAGAGAGAAAGAAAAGATGGTGAGAAAAGGGGGGAGGAAAAGAGGAGGAGAGGGAAGGGGAGAGGGGGTGGGAAGGGAAGAGTGGAAGGGGGCAGCGGGCGCTGTGTCAGGACATCAGTCACTCGCTCCACCCACCGTCACAGGGGATCAGGCGATGGGGGAACAACCACAGGGGCAATGGAGGGACGGAGAGAGAGAGAAAGAGAGAGAGGGAGAGAGAGAAGAGGAAGAGAGGGAGGGAGGGAGAGAGGAAGAGAGGGAGGGAGGGAGAGAGGGAGAGAGGGAGAGAGAGAGAGAGAGGGAGACAGAGAGGGAGACAGAGAGAGAGAGAAGAGGGAGGGAGGGAGAGAGAGAGAGAGAAGAGGGAGAGAGGGAGGGAGGGAGGGAGAGAGGGAGAGAGGGAGGGAGGGAGGGAGAGAGAGAGAGAGACAGAGAGAGACAGAGAGAGAGAGACAGAGAGGGAGAGAGAGAGACAGAGGGAGACAGAGAGAGAGACAGAGAGGGAGAGAGAGAGAAGAGGGAGGGAGGGAGAGAGAGAGAGAGAGAGAGAGAGAGAGAAAGAGAGAGAAGAGGGAGAGAGGGAGGGAGGGAGGGAGAGAGGGAGGGAGGGAGGGAGAGAGGGAGAGAGGGAGAGAGGGAGAGACAGAGAGAGACAGAGAGAGACAGAGAGAGAAAGAGAGAGAAGAGGGAGGGAGGGAGGGAGGGAGGGAGAGAAAGGGAGGCAGTGAGAGAGACAGAGAGAGAGAGAGAGACAGTGAGAGAGAGAGGAAGTGGGGAGAGGGAGGGAGAGGGAAGGACAGAAAGGTCGTGCGAGTGAGAGAACGAGAAAGAGAGAGAAGATGAGAGTTTGAGAGACAGAGAGAGAAGGGAGGAGAGTGAAGGGCAGAAGAGGAGAGAGAGAAGGGAGGAGGGTGAGAGGCAAAGAGAGGGGAGAGACAGAAAGAGAGAGAGAGGGAGAAGGAAGAAGAAGAATGTGTGTGCAAGAGGGAGAGTAGGATAGAGAGCGAGAAGGGAGAGATTGAGAGGGGAGACAGAGGGGAAAAGAGAAAGAGAGAAAGACGGGGTGGGGGAAGGAGGATGGAGAGGGGGAGGGGGCACAGGGTGGGGGAGGGGGCACAGGGTGGGGGAGGGGACGGGAGGGGGTTGGGGTGGGGGGACAGGGTGGGGTGAGGATGGAGTGGATTGGCAGACGGGGTTGGGGGGGTGTGGAGTGGGGGGAGGGAGGGAGGGGTGGGGAGGGAGCGATGGGGTGGGTGAGTTCACCCCAGTTACCCCGGGGGCAATATTGACCCTTCAACCAACATCACTGAGAAACAAAGTTCAAATGGCTCAGTGACGTCTGCGGGATCTTGCTCTGCACAAAATGGCGGCCACACACAAGCCTGAACAACAAGAGCCTCCACCCTCAGGGAGCCCTGGGCCGGTGAGACCCGCCAAGGATCCTGGATGGTGCAGGAAAGGGGTAAATCACCTTATAAATAAAGAAGCAAACAGGAGAAAGTCACAACTCACCTTTAAATCCCCGTCTCGGGAGCTAAAGGATTAAAAACAAGAGCGAGGATTAGAAAACTATAACATCAGACCACGGGGTTAGATACAGAGTAAATCTCCCTCTACACCGTCCCCATCAAACACTCCCAGGACAGGTACAGCACGGGGTTAGATACAGAGTAAAGCTCCCTCTACACCGTCCCCATCAAACACTCCCAGGACAGGTACAGCACGGGGTTAGATACAGAGTAAAGCTCCCTCTATAAAAGGGGTCTCCGATGGGGAGACTCTATAAAAGGGGTCTCCGATGGGGAGACTCTCCCTATAAAAGGGGGTCTCCGATGGGAGACTCTCCTATAAAAGGGGGTCTCCGATGGGGAGACTCTCTCTATAAAAGGGTCTCCGATGGGGAGACTCTCTCTATAAAAGGGTCCCTGATATCGAGACGCCCTGCCTCTCTCTCTGTCTTGGCTTCAGGAGCGTTAACGTGGGGAGGCCTCGGTCTCTCTCTGCGCGAGGGCCTGGGAGATGGCGAATCAAACATTCCTCGGTGTCTGGGAGCTGCAGGGATTAGGAGCGGTGAATTATCGATGGATGGCCTGTGTCTCTCCAACATCCTCCTCTCTCCCCTTGTCCCCCGCACCCACCCACCCCACCGCTCCGGTGGACCGCAGGCTTCGGCCTTGTCAGGTCACCAGTTGCTAGGATACCGCCTGGTGTATGTAAAGCCTTGACAGCTTTAGCACTAAGGCCTCGCGGTCAACTCAAGGCCTCACTGTGACATATCAATTGGCCGGAAAAGGAGCGCAAGGTTTTATGTCTCGAGGGGCAGGACTGACTAGGGCGTTTTCCTAAAGCTGCACTGAGCCTGGGTTAGGCCGCACTGCAGGCAGTCCTGGTCGCCATGTTATACAGAGGGTATCGAGACGCTGGGGGGGGGGGAGAGGGTGCGGAGATTTACAGAGGATGATCCCAGAAAGGTGTGGGTGTCCGTATCGGGGAAGGGTCCACAGGCTGGGGCTCTTTCTCCTCTTGTTAAAAGGGCGGCTGACGTCTTGCGGAGGGGGGTAGGGTGACCCTAATCGAGGTCTTTAAAATGATGGAAGGTTTGGATCGAGTGGGGACGGAGAGAGTGTTTCCTCTTGTGTGGTGGGGAGAGCGGAACTAGAGGCCGTCGATACGAGACGGTCCCCAAGAAATCCAATCGGGGGGAATTCGGGAGAAACGTCTTTACCCGGAGAGCGTCGGGTAACTCACCTCCTGACTCCCCCAAACTCTGTCCCCCATCGACAAGGCACAAGTCAGGAGTGTGATGGGATACTCCCCACTTGCCTGGATGAGTGCAGCTCCCACAACACTCAAGAAGCTCGACACCGTCCAGGACAAAGGCACAGTGAAGGAACGGCCGATATATTTCCAAGTCGGGATGGTGTGGGGCTCGGAGGGGGAACTTGCAGGTCGTGGGTGTTCCCCGTGTGTCTGCTGCCCTTGTCCTTCTAGGTGGGTAGAGGTGGTGGGTTTGGGCGGCGCTGTCGAAGGAGCCTTGGCGAGTTGCCGCAGTGCATCTTGTAGATGGTACACACACTGCTGCCCCTGTGCGTCGGTGGGTGGAGGGAGTGAATGTTTGTGGATGGGGTGGGGGAGACAGCTCTGGGGGTGTTGAGTCCAGGGGCAGTGGAGGGCGAATAGTTCTCCTTAATGGTGCCGAGCTTGCTCGAACGTCATTGAGCCCAACCCCTCCCTCCCTAACAGCGCGGTGGGTGTACCTACACCACACGGGGACTGCAGCGGCTCAAGAAGGCGGCTCACCCCCCAACCACCTTCTCAAGGGGGCAATTAGGGATGGGCAACAAACGCTGGTCCCGGCCAGCGACCCCCCCCACACCCCGCCAACGAACAATAAGACCCCCACCTGAACCTTTTCAACAGAGAACAGTCCCTCTGCCTCTGTCGACTGAAGTCCCACGGTGGGGAGGGGCGGGTGGGCTGATCTTTTAAGGAGCCGGAACAGATACA
>NW_027598241.1:0-50182 GCF_964194155.1 Cetorhinus maximus | reverse complement strand
ACCTCCACCCCCCACCCCCAAAACCACCCCCTCCCCACCACCCGCATCCCCCCACCCCCAAAACCACCCCCTCCCCACCACCCGCATCCCCCCACCCCCAAAACCACCCCCTCCCCACCACCCGCATCCCCCCACCCCCAAAACCACCCCCTCCCCACCACCCGCACCCCCCACCCCCAAAACCACCCCCTCCCCCCAAAACCACCCCCTCCCCACCACCCCCACCCCCCACCCCCAAAACCACCCCCTCCCCACCACCCGCATCCCCCCACCCCCAAAACCACCCCCTCCCCACCACCCGCATCCCCCCACCCCCAAAACCACCCCCTCCCCCAAAACCACCCCCTCCCCACCACCCCCACCCCCAAAACCACCCCCTCCCCCCCACCCCCTCCCCACCACCCCCACCCCCAAAACCACCCCCTCCCCCCAAAACCACCCCCTCCCCACCACCCCCACCCCCAAAACCACCCCCTCCCCCCAAAACCACCCCCTCCCCACCACCCCCACCCCCCACCCCCAAAACCACCCCCTCCCCACCACCCCCACCCCCCACCCCCAAAACCACCCCCTCCCCCCAAAACCACCCCCTCCCCACCACCTCCACCCCCCACCCCCAAAACCACCCCCTCCCCACCACCTCCACCCCCCACCCCCAAAACCACCCCCTCCCCACCACCTCCACCCCCTCCCCCCAAAACCACCCCCTCCCCCCAAAACCACCCCCTCCCCACCACCCCCACCCCCCACCCCCCAAAACCACCCCCTCCCCCCAAAACCACCCCCTCCCCACCACCTCCACCCCCCACCCCCAAAACCACCCCCTCCCCACCACCTCCACCCCCCACCCCCAAAACCACCCCCTCCCCACCACCTCCACCCCCTCCCCCCAAAACCACCCCCTCCCCCCAAAACCACCCCCTCCCCCCCACCCCCACCCCAGGCAGTCACAGGAAACACCTGCAGTAAAACTGACCCCTTCCAGCAAACCTACCCACACGCAGAATAGCCCCTCCCACAAACAAGCCAATCACTGATTCCCCCAAATACCCTAATCCCTGTACCCCTTAAAGGGGGCAGTTCTTCA
The DNA here is from genome assembly GCF_964194155.1 of Cetorhinus maximus. Lineage (NCBI taxonomy): Eukaryota > Metazoa > Chordata > Chondrichthyes > Lamniformes > Cetorhinidae > Cetorhinus > Cetorhinus maximus. Next base: position 49,095 of record NW_027598241.1, on the reverse strand, counting down.
TCAGTAGAGACCCTGCAAACCTTTGGAGGGTGAGTACAGGGGGAGTGCTGCACTGTCGGAGGGTCAGTACTGAGGGAGTGCTACACTGTCAGAGGGTCAGTACTGAGGGAGTGCTGCACTGTCAGAGGGTCAGTACTGAGGGAGTGCTGCACTGTCAGAGGGTCAGTACTGAGGGAGTGCTGCACTGTCGGAGGGTCAGTACTGAGGGAGTGCTGCACTGTCGGAGGGTCAGTACTGAGGGAGTGCTGCACTGTCGGAGGGTCAGTACTGAGGGAGTGCTGCACTGTCGGAGGGTCAGTACTGAGGGAGTGCTGCACTGTCGGAGGGTCAGTACTGAGAGAGTGCTGCACTGTCGGAGGGTCAGTACTGAGGGAGTGCTGCACTGTCGGAGGGTCAGTACTGAGGGAGTGCTGCACTGTCAGAGGGTCAGTACTGAGGGAGTGCTGCACTGTCAGAGGGTCAGTACTGAGGGAGTGCTACACTGTCAGAGGGTCAGTACTGAGGGAGTGCTGCACTGTCAGAGGGTCAGTACTGAGGGAGTGCTGCACTGTCAGAGGGTCAGTACTGAGGGAGTGCTGCACTGTCAGAGGGTCAGTACTGAGGGAGTGCTGCACTGTCGGAGGGTCAGTACTGAGGGAGTGCTGCACTGTCAGAGGGTCAGTACTGAGGGAGTGCTGCACTGTCAGAGGGTCAGTACTGAGGGAGTGCTGCACTGTCAGAGGGTCAGTACTGAGGGAGTGCTGCACTGTCAGAGGGTCAGTACTGAGGGAGTGCTGCACTGTCAGAGGGTCAGTACTGAGGGAGTGCTGCACTGTCGGAGGGTCAGTACTGAGGGAGTGCTGCACTGTCGGAGGGTCAGTACTGAGGGAGTGCTGCACTGTCAGAGGGTCAGTACTGAGGGAGTGCTGCACTGTCAGAGGGTCAGTACTGAGGGAGCGCTGCACTGTCAGAGGGTCAGTACTGAGGGAGTGCTGCACTGTCAGAGGGTCAGTACTGAGGGAGCGCTGCACTGTCAGAGGGTCAGTACTGAGGGAGTGCTGCACTGTCAGAGGGTCAGTACTGAGGGAGTGCTGCACTGTCAGAGGGTCAGTACTGAGGGAGTGCTGCACTGTCAGAGGGTCAGTACTGAGGGAGTGCTGCACTGTCAGAGGGTCAGTACTGAGGGAGTGCTGCACTGTCAGAGGGTCAGTACTGAGGGAGTGCTGCACTGTCAGAGGGTCAGTACTGAGGGAGTGCTGCACTGTCAGAGGGTCAGTACTGAGGGAGTGCTGCACTGTCAGAGGGTCAGTACTGAGGGAGTGCTGCACTGTCAGAGGGTCAGTACTGAGGGAGCGCTGCACTGTCAGAGGGTCAGTACTGAGGGAGTGCTGCACTGTCAGAGGGTCAGTACTGAGCGAGCGCTGCACTGTCAGAGGGTCAGTACTGAGGGAGTGCTGCACTGTCAGAGGGTCAGTACTGAGGGAGTGCTGCACTGTCAGAGAGTCAGTACTGAGGGAGTGCTGCACTGTCAGAGGGTCAGTACTGAGGGAGTGCTGCACTGTCAGAGGGTCAGTACTGAGGGAGCGCTGCACTGTCAGAGGGTCAGTACTGAGGGAGTGCCGCACTGTCAGAGGGTCAGCACTGAGGGAGTGATGCACTGTCAGAGGGTCAGCACTGAGGGAGTGCTGCACTGTCAGAGGGTCAGTACTGAGGGAGTGCTGCATTGTCAGAGGGTCAGCACTGAGGGAGTGCTGCACTGTCAGAGGGTCAGTACTGAGGGAGCGCTGCACTGTCAGAGGGTCAGCACTGAGGGAGTGCCGCACTGTCAGAGGGTCAGTACTGAGGGAGTGCTGCACTGTCAGAGGGTCAGTACTGAGGGAGCGCTGCACTGTCAGAGGGTCAGTACTGAGGGAGCGCTGCACTGTCAGAGGGTCAGTACTGAGGGAGCGCTGCACTGTCAGAGGGTCAGTACTGAGGGAGTGCCGCACTGTCAGAGGGTCAGCACTGAGGGAGTGATGCACTGTCAGAGGGTCAGCACTGAGGGAGTGCTGCACTGTCAGAGGGTCAGTACTGAGGGAGTGCTGCATTGTCAGAGGGTCAGCACTGAGGGAGTGCTGCACTGTCAGAGGGTCAGTACTGAGGGAGCGCTGCACTGTCAGAGGGTCAGTACTGAGGGAGTGCCGCACTGTCAGAGGGTCAGTACTGAGGGAGTGCTGCACTGTCAGAGGGTCAGTACTGAGGGAGCGCTGCACTGTCAGAGGGTCAGTACTGAGGGAGCGCTGCACTGTCAGAGGGTCAGTACTGAGGGAGCGCTGCACTGTCAGAGGGTCAGTACTGAGGGAGTGCCGCACTGTCAGAGGGTCAGTACTGAGGGAGTGCTGCACTGTCAGAGGGTCAGCACTGAGGGAGTGCTGCACTGTCAGAGGGTCAGCACTGAGGGAGTGCTGCACTGTCAGAGGGTCAGTACTGAGGGAGCGCCGCACTGTCAGAGGGTCAGTACTGAGGGAGTGCCGCACTGTCAGAGGGTCAGTACTGAGGGAGTGCTGCACTGTCAGAGGGTCAGTACTGAGGGAGCGCCGCACTGTCAGAGGGTCAGTACTGAGGGAGCGCTGCACTGTCAGAGGGTCAGTACCGAGGGAGCGCTGCACTGTCAGAGGGTCAGTACTGAGGGAGTGCCGCACTGTCAGAGGGTCAGTACTGAGGGAGTGCTGCACTGTCAGAGGGTCAGCACTGAGGGAGTGCTGCACTGTCAGAGGGTCAGCACTGAGGGAGTGCTGCACTGTCAGAGGGTCAGTACTGAGGAGTGCTGCACTGTCAGAGGGTCAGTACTGAGGGGGTGCTGCACTGTCGGAGGGTCAGTGCTGAGGGAGTGCTGCACTGTCAGAGGATCAGTACTGACGGAGTGCCACATTGTTAGAGAGTCAGTGCTGAGGGAGTGCGGCACTGTCAGAGGATCAGTACTGACGGAGTGCCACATTGTTAGAGAGTCAGTACTGAGGGAGTGCTGCACTGTCAGAGGGTCAGTACTGAGGGAGTGCTGCACTGTCAGAGAGTCAGTACTGAGGGAGTGCTGCACTGTCGGAGGGTCAGTACTGAGGGAGTGCTGCACTGTCAGAGGGTCAGTACTGAGGGAGTGCTGCACTGTCGCAGATGCTTCCTTTTTGATGAGATGTGAAGTCCTAGTCTGCCAGTCCTGTTAGGTGAACAGAAAAGATCACATGATGCTATTTCTATGGCATTAGTGTCTCCCTCAGGTCCTGACCAATATTCATCCTTCAATCCACATCGCAAAAACAGATTAGCAGATCATTATTATATTTCTGTTTGTGAGATCTTGCTGTGCAAAAATTGACTGCCCTGTTTCCTGTATTACAACAGTGACTGTACTTCAAAAATGGAATTCATTGCTGTAAAGCACTTTGCGATGTCCTGTGTTTATAAAGGGTGCTATCTAAATGCAAGGCTTTTCTTATATAACAGTCACTGCTGGCAGGTTCCTTGTGTGAATCCTCTATCCTGAACACATTGTTTATCTCATTGCTTCTATCTAACACCTGCTGACATTTGCTGTCTCACAGACACTGACTTTTGGCTGTTTGCTGCCAGTCTCTAATTGCTGAGCTCTCTCACGCTATGCCAAGTATCAGTGCCTCACATGGTCAGTGATAACAGCAGCTGGGTCGTAGACTCAGAATCACTGGCAGCTTCACTTTGTGCGATACAGTCCGGCTTTGATCTACTGAGGGCAGAACAAGACTCTGTCCCTGGCAATGAGGAACTGGCATCTCACTCACAGCCTCCCAGGGCATCTCTTCCTGCTGAATCTACCCTGAACCTTGACTGTCGTTAGAGACAAACTTTGGTCTGTCCTTGATTTTCATTCAAACTTGTATTTCAGAGTTGAAAGGATGACATTCTTGAAGCCAGTGCATCACTCAGGCCCCTTTAACCTTCAGTCTGGCACAGATCCACCAACTGGGCTGAGGGGACAATGTTGTAACTTATTTCTCTGGCCTTTGGGATTGAAAGGACAAGAGAGAGGGGAAACCCTTTAGCCTCTCTGAATGGCATTCAAGGCGAGGGCTGTCAAAAGAATCTGGGAGTGTTCATAATGGAGCGCTTGGTACTAAAGTTTTGAATAGGAAATGGACAAAATGCGTCAGCGAAAGTGTTAATAGCCGGTAGCAGAGTTTGCCTAACTCTGGAGAAAGGCTTGTATTCAATCAGCTGGGATCACAGAGCTGCCCCTGTATCATTCTTCCCACCAGCAATTCAGCATTGTATCACTGCAAACTCCAAACAGAATAACTGGAGCTCAGCCAACACTGCTGCCGAAGGAGGGAGAGAGAGAAGGACGGGGAGAGAAAGATGGAGGGAGAGGTTTGGACATCTCCCTCCCACTGCCAACAAACTCTAACTCAGCACAATGCCCCTGTTTAACCAGGTGGGATCCAGACCTGAATCTCCCCCTTTTGTTCTGCTTTAGGAGCTGTGGCCAAGGTGGGGGGGAAGCCCTGGGTTTGGACAGGCACTCTCGCTGTTTGTTAGAGTGTTAGCACCTCAGATCAGGGGCAAGATTTACAGGATCTTTCAGGTCCAACATAGCTGCTGCCTCAAAGTAGTCACTGACCAACAGATTACTGCCATTAGGTCAGGAGGGAGGGGCAGAAGGTCAGGAGGTACCTGATTTTATCTTGATGAAGATCAGGCTGGGCCCAGGCACTGGGAGTGAGCCAGATCCCAAGAAATATTAGAAACACAAATTTGATAGCCTTCTCCCCATATCCCTCAACTCTGATAACTCTCCCTTCACCCAGTAACAATGACCCTCCCTGGTAACCTTCTATAATTCAATTCCTATTAGAATGTGAAGATTTCCTGAGTTCTCTTTTCAACCCTAATGTCCTCCTGTTCACCCAGTCTCCCCTGGGATTTAGTAATTAACCATAGACCACCAGGGACCATAGGCCTCTCTGTTAGACAGAAAAGTGATTATATACCATTCTGCATCAAGTATAGAGCAAGGTGAGGGGAGAGGGCCTCCATCGTAGAGCAAGGTGAGGGGAGAGGGCCTCCATCGTAGAGCAAGGTGAGGGGAGAGGGCCTCCATCGTAGAGCAAGGTGAGGGGAGAGGGCCTCCATCGTAGAGCAAGGTGAGGGGAGAGGGCCTCCATGAACAGCCACGGCTGCTACAAGGATCGAATCTGCCCCATCGCTTTCATTCTCCATCACAATCCAGTCATTGAGCCAACTGAGCTCATTGACCCCCACAAGCAAACAGGCCTCTGGGATTTACAGTCTTCACTATGGGACCATGAAACCAAGATCAGGTTTTCCAGCGATTAACACAAATTAAAATAAAAACAATTTTATCATCAGAACTTTCTTTCCCAATACTCAGGATCATTGAGCTTGCTGCTGCCCCCATCAGGATTATACAGTTTCTCTCTGCCTGAGACCGATGTTATTTGGACAATGCTCGTGTTATTCAGAAATAGCCCATGAGGAGAAGTGCAAATTGGATTGTCACTGGTCATGAGGGGTAGGGACTCCCGGAGTGCTGCAGGATATGTATTGGTCGTTTACAACTTAGCTTGAGTTAAGGGAAGAGGCTGCTCTGCTGGGATGACCAGTCCTGTGCTGGGATGACCAGTCCTGTGCTGGGATGACCAGTCCTGTGCTGGGATGACCAATTTTGTGCTGGGATGACCAGTCCTGTGCTGGGATGACCAGTCCTGTGTTGGGATGACCAGTCCTGTGTTGGGATGACCAGTCCTGTGCTGGGATGACCAGTCCTGTGCTGGGATGACCAGTCCTGTGCTGGGATGACCAATTTTGTGCTGGGATGACCAGTCCTGTGCTGGGATGACCAGTCCTGTGTTGGGATGACCAGTCCTGTGTTGGGATGACCAGTCCTGTGCTGGGATGACCAGTCCTGTGTTGGGATGACCAGTCCTGTGCTGGGATCATCTTCCAGGAATCCTTAGATTCTGGAAAAGTGCCAGAGGATCGGAAAACTGTCAATGTAACGCCCTTATTCAAAAAGGGAGGGAGACAAAAAACAGGTAACTATAGGCCAGTTAGCTTAACATCTGTCATTGGGTAAATGTTAGAGTCTATTATAAAGGATGTAATAGCAGAGCATTTAGAAATATGTAATCTAATCAAGCAGAGTCAGCATAGCTCCATGAAGGGGAAATCATGCCTGACAAATTCATTAGAATTCTGTGAAGGGAGCCAGTAGATGTAATATATTTAGATTTCCAAAAGGCGTTCGATAAGGTGCTGCATATAAGGCTACTTAATAAGATAAGCCCATGGTGTTGGGGGTAGTATATTAGCATAGATAGAGGACTGGCTAACTAATAGAAGACAGAGAGTTGGGATAAGGGGGGCATTTTCAGGATGGCAACCTGTAACTCATGGAGTGCCACAGGGATCAGTGCTGGGGCCTCCATTATTTACAATATATATTAATGACTTAGATGAGGGAAATAAATGTACTATCGCCAAGTTTGCAGATGACACAAAAGCAGGTGGGAAGACAAGTGGTGAGAATGACACGGAGTCTACAGAGGGATATAGACAGGTTAAGTGAGTGGGCAAAAACTTGGCAAATGGAATGTGGGAAAATGTGAGATTATGCACTTTGGCAGGAAGAATATAGGAGCTGAATATTATTTAAATGGAGAAAGACTGTAGAAAGCTGCAGCTCAGAGGGAGTCCTTGTGCATGAATCCCAAAAAGCTAATATACAAGTTCAGCAGGTAAAAGGGAGGGCAAATGAGATGAGGAGGAATTTCTTCTCTCAGAGGGTAGTGAATCTGTGGAATTCTTTACTACAGAGGGCTATAGAGGCTGGGTCGTTAAGTATATTCAAGGCTGAGATAGACAGATTTTTAACCAGTAAGGAAATCGAGGGTTATGGGGAAAAGGCAAGAAAGTGGAGTTGAGGATTATCAGATCAGCCATGATCTCATTGAATGGCGGAGCAGACTGGATGGGCTGAATGGACTACTTCTGCTCCTACATCTTCTGGTCTTATCCTATGTGGGAATCACCAGCCCTGTGCTGAGTTTGATGTGTCCGTGTATCTGCTCAGGGAGTTGGATCAGCCTGAGCTACAGAAATCTGCTCCCTGTGGGGGTCGCACTCATCAATGAACAGGGCAGTTCAGTCCCATTGGGTCACCAGGGCATCTGTTTCCAGAAATACTCAGTACAGGCATTTGACACACAGGAGGTTAAAATAACCCCACTCCCTGTATCTATATATAAATATAACAAATGTTCAGGAGATAACATCGAGAATAATCTCATCTCACCCTTCTGATGCTGAGTAACAACTTGTGGATAATGTCTGTCAAGTCATCATAGCCCCTCAGTGGCTTTAACTGTTTCCACGTCACCTGTTCTATAACAAACATTAACATATTGATATCCCTGAATCAAATTGTCAATAATATTCTCATTCTGGATCAGAAAATTCAGAACAAGTAACATTCCCCACCCAGATCTCCTTCGAACTTTTTATGAAAAACTCTTAACCAGAAACAAATAAATTCTCCAAAGAAACAGTTTCAACAACAGCAGAGTTACAAAGACCAACATCATCCTGGATTGGTGCATTTTGACAATCAATCCCACCCTCCCCCTATACTCCCAACCCCACCCTCCCCCTATTCCCCCAACCCCACCTTCCCCCCATACCCCCAACCCTACCCTCCCCCTATACCCCCAACCTCACCCTCCCCCTATACCCCCAACCCCATCCTACCCCTATACCCCCAACCCCACCCTCCCCCCATGGCCCAACTCCATCCCACCCATACACCCGACCTCATGCTCCCCCTATACCCCCAACCCCACCCTCCCCCTATACCCCCAATTCCACCCTCCCCCTATAACGCCAACCCCACCCTCCCCCGTATCCCCAAATCCCCCCTCCCCCATACCCCCAACTCCACACCACCATACACCTGACCTCACCCTCCCCCTAAACACCCTACCCCAACCTCCTCCCTATACCCCCAACCGCACCCTCCCCCCATACCCCCAACTCCGCCTTCCCCCCATACCCTGAACCCCACCCTCTCTCCATACCCCCAACCCCACCCTCCCCCATAGCCCCATTCCCACCCTCACTTATACACCAACCCCACCCTCCCCTATACCCCCAACCCCACCTTTCCCTAAACCCCGAACCACACCCTCCCCCATAACCCCAACCCCACCCTCCCCCATTGCACCGAACCCACCCTCACTTATACACCAACCCCACCCTCCCTTATACACCCGACCCCACCCTCCCTTATACCCCCAACACCACCCTCCCCCATTGCACCGAACCCACCCTCACTTATACACCGACCCCACCCTCCCCTATACCCCCAACCCCACCTTTCCCTATACCCCCAACCCCACCCTCCCCCATAACCCCAACCCCACCCTTCCCTATACCCCCAACCCCACCCTCCCCCCATGCCTCCCAACCCCACCCTCCCTCTATACCCCCAACCCCACCCTCCCCCCCATGCCTCCCAATCCCACCCTTCCCTTATACCCCCAATCCCACCCATCCCTATACCCCGAATCACACCCTCCCTTATACCCCCAACCCCACCCTCCCACTATACCCCCAACCCCACCCACTCCCTATGCCTCCTAACTCCACCCTCCCCCCTTTACATCTAACCACACCCTCCCCCATATTCCCCCAACCCCACCTTTCCCCAATTTGACAATCAACCCTACCTTCCCCCCCATACTCCCAACCCCACTCTCACCCCCATACCCCCAACCCCACTCTCCCTCCATACCCCCAACCCCACTTTCACCCCCAACCCCACCCTCCCCCCATACCCCCAACCCCACTCTCACCCCCATACCCCCAACCCCACTCTCCCTCCATACCCCCAACCCCACTTTCACCCCCAACCCCACCCTCCCCCTATACCCCCAATCCTTCTGCCATCACATCCAACTTTCCTTGGACATCATGTACACAGAGACAGAGACGGACAGAGAGAGACAGAGATAGACAGACAGAGCCAGAGAGACAGAGAGACAAAGAGAGAGAGAGACATAGAGAGAGACAGAGTCAGAGAGAGGCATAGACAGAGAGAGAGATATAGAGAGAGACAGAAAGAGATAGATAGAGAGAGAGACAGAGAGAAACAGAGAGAGACGGAGAGGGACAGACGGAGAGAGAGAGAGAGACACACACAGAGAGAGGGGGCGTAGAGAGTAAGTTCCATGAATAGCCCAATGACAAGTTTGAATGTTTCTAAAACTGGGACATTGCAGGATCTGGGGTGTTCTTCTGCTGTTCAGTGGGTCAGTGTGAGGAAAATGACTCACGCAATTGCCCTGTCAATGGGCAGGATTATTCACCAAGCCCTGTGTCTATTCCCAGTTTTATAATCTGACTCAGGGTAGTTCTCCTGAAAGGAATGAAGGAGTTTGGAAGAAGCAAATGTGATGCTGAGCTGAGAAATTCAGCAAGGACACATGGGACTGGAATTATCAGGAGTCAGGGTGGGGAACAGGCAGGGGGCGGGAAACATGCCCTGTGGACTCATTTCTCTTTCTGGGTTCCCCAGGGATAGTAACATTCAGGATCCCAATCAATAAAACAATGAACTAAATGCAGTCATTAGACAGCAAATCACCCCCTGTGTCACCCCTCCAACCAGGGTGCTCCTAACCAACTTTACATGACAGTAATATTGGACAGACCAGGTCACTTACAATTGCACAGAATGAAATATTTGGGGGGAGGGCGTTCGCTGGACTCAAACAAGTGGATGTGAGTCACACATGACCCCCACCAACCCCCACAATCTATCACTGATGATAAAACCCCCACTGCCGTCACCTCTTTAACTGGCCGAATACAGGAATCAGGTTGGCTCCTACCTCTGGCTGTATTCACACCGACACTGTGACTGAGTCCTGGAGCATTGCTCACACACTGAGCTCCATTTGTTGTTCCAACCCCAACTGAAGATCAGCTGCTGCTGCTAAGAGAAGCTGCAGTTTCTCTCTTCTCTAGCCTTTCTCATTCACTCTGTTCTCATTCTCCACCAATCGCCTACACATTCATTTACTCTGCGGAACTATTTCAGGAGCAGACAGAGCGAGCAATTCACAATCAGACACATGGCAACTGTACCATGTCCACAGCTTGCTAAAATATTATAATTATCCACGCCTCCCACACTGTTTTAACTCTCTCAGTCCCTGATTCACATGGGTTCAGCTCAAAGGGAAAATGACAACACAAGAGATCTCAACCTCCATCTTGTGAATTTACTGCGTGTTAAGGAATAAGATGACAGCTTTTATTATATGATACAGAATGAGGACATTTTATTATCAGCACAGCAGGGAGGTGCCATCTTTCGATGAGACATTAAACAAGGGCCCTGTCTGCCAGCTCAGGTAGGTGCAAAATAACGTGGGGCCACTTTTGCAAAGAGGAGCTGGGGAGTTCTCCTTGGGCAATATTTATCCCTCAACCAACATCACAAAAATAGATGATCTAGTCATTATCACATTGCTGTCTGTGGACAAATTGGCAGCTGCAGTTCCTACATTGCAACAGGGACATTTCCAAAAGAATCTCGTTGGCTCTGAAACACTTTCAGATTTCCAGTGGCCATGAAAGGTGCTATAAAAAATGCAAATCTTTTCTTTCTTTAACTGAAGAGTAAAGCTCCCTCTACACTGTCTCCATCAAACACTCCCAGGACAGGTACAGCACGGGGTTAGATACAGAGTAAAGCTCCCTCTACACTGTCCCCATCAAACACTCCCAGGACAGGTACAGCACGGGGTTAGATACAGAGTAAAGCTCCCTCTACACTGTCTCCATCAAACACTCCCAGGACAGGTACAGCACGGGGTTAGATACAGAGTAAAGCTCCCTCTACGCTGTCCACATCAAACACTCCCAGGACAGGTACAGCACAGGGTTAGATACAGAATTAAAAGCTCCATTCCCCCTCCCTCTTGCTCCCTTTTTTTTCTCTCTCACCCTCTCTCTCTCTCTCCTCCCTTCCTCCCTCCATCTCCATGCTATCAGGAAGTTGGCCTGAGGCAAGTTGATTGAGGATTCAGAGCCCCAATGTGAGAATTATTGAGTGGGATTTGGGTCAGAGGATCTCTGGACTCAGCACCAATGTTCCTGTTGTTGAATATCCCGTTTACTGTCCCAGCTCCACAGCGACACCTGAGATACAGCCAGTTTCAGCATCTGGGGCTCCCACATCCCACAGGCACCCAGTACCGGGCTACAATCTTCCCCACTGACCACCTCACGTTAAAGACCCATGGGCCGGAGGGTGCAGGGTGCAAAGCAAGGAAGTAGGGCAGAGCAGGGGGTGGGTGGGCTGGAGCGGGGGGGTGGGGCAGAGAAGTGGGAGTGGGGTGGGGGGGTGGGGCGGAGCGAGGGTGGTGGGGCAGAGAAGTGGGGGTGGGCTGGGGGGGTGGGGTGGAGCGGGGGGGGTGGGGCAGAGCAGGGGTGGGGCTGAGTGAGGGGGTGGGGCTGAGTGGGGGGGTGGGGCTGAGTGAGGGGTGGGGCTGAGCAGGGGGGTGGGGTGGAGTGGGGGGGTGGGGCAGAGCAGGGGGTGGGGCTGAATGAGGGGGGTGGGGCTGAGTGAGGGGGTGGGGCTGTGAGGGGGTGGGGCTGAGTGAGGGGGTGGGGCTGAGTGAGGGGGTGGGGCTGAGTGAGGGAGTGGGGCTGAACGAGGGGGGTGGGGCTGAGTGAGGGGGTGGGGCTGAGTGAGAGGGTGGGGCTGAGTGAGGGGGTGGGGCTGAGTGAGAGGGTGGGGCTGAGTGAGGGGGTGGGGCTGAGCAAGGGGGTGGGGCTGAGCAGGGGGTGGGGCTGAGTGAGGGGGTGGAGCTGAGTGAGGGGGTGGGGCTGAGTGAGGGGGTGGGGCTGAGTGAGGGGGTGGGGCTGAGTGAGGGGTGGAGCTGAGCAAGGGGGTGGGGCTGAGTGAGGGGGTGGGGCTGAGTGGGTGGGTGGGGCTGAGTGAGGGGTGGGGTGGAGTGGGGGGGTGGGGCAGAGCAGGGGGTGGGGCTGAGTGAGGGGTGGGGCTGAGTGAGGGGGTGGGGCTGAGCAGGGGGGTGGGGCTGAGTGAGGGGGTGGGGCTGAGCGAGGGGGTGGGGCTGAGTGAGGGGGTGGGGCTGAGCAGGGGGGTGGGGCTGAACGAGGGGGGTGGGGCTGAGTGAGGGGGTGGGGCTGAGTGAGGGGGTGGGGCTGAGCGAGGGGGGTGGGGCTGAGTGAGGGGGTGGGGCTGAGTGAGGAGTGGGGCTGAACGAGGGGGGTGGGGCTGAGTGAGGGGGTGGGGCTGAGTGAGGGGGTGGGGCTGAGCGAGGGGGTGGGGCTGAGTGAGGGGGTGGGGCTGAGTGAGGGGGTGGAGCTGAGCAGGGGGGTGGGGCTGAGTGAGGGGGTGGGGCTGAGTGAGGGGGTGGGGCTGAGCGAGGGTCAGAAGTGCTGACCTGAGGTACAGGATTAGGGTGGGGAGGAGAGTTTTTGGTGAGTTGTAGATGTGGGGGTCGGAATTCCATCGACATTACAGAACCAGCTGTTCAGCTTCTGGAGCTGTCAACACACGGACTGGGAATCCGGTTCTGCTCTGCCAGTCTGGATGGGCCATTGTCCAGCAAGTAACCCTGGGCATTGTCAACACCGGCCTGACTATAAAAGGTAAAAACCAACCCCAGTGTTTCAAATCCCTGCACGTGCTCTAACCCCAGAGTCTCAGGACTTGATTTTTCAGCTACAGCTCGGGTCTCATTTGAATAAAGTTTTTTACAACAGATATCTTATTCTCACCAGCCCTGGGACAGGACGTGAGTGACAAAGTTGGAGCTTCACTCCAAATCTCAATGGGGATCTCGCTCCGGATTTACCCTCCAGGATCTTGACCAAGATAGGGCACACACTGTGTGGACGATCAGCTATCCCAGCTGCCCAGGATGGGCAGTGATAGGTCATTTCAACAGGCCCCTCTCCACGCTCCCTGGGCTCAATCCCCCCCCGGCCCCCTCCCCATCACCCCCAGCCCCCGCCACCCCCAGTTCCCCCTTCTCACCTCCCTGGTCTGCTCTCCCCTCCAGCAGCCCTCCCCATCTGGCTCTCTCTCTCTCTCCCTCCCCCCGGAATCTCTCCCCCCAGCCTCCCTCTCCGCCCCAGCCTCCTTCTCCCCACCAGCCTCCCTCTCCCCTAATCCCTCTCCCCTGTCCCCTCTCCCTCTCCCCTGTCCCCTCTCTCTCTCCCCGGCTCCTCTCTCTTTCCCCAGCCCTCTCCCTCTCCCTCTCCTCAGCCTCTCTCCCCGGCCCCTCTCTCTCTCCCCTGTTCCCTCCCTCTCTCCCCGGCCCCCTCTCTCCCCCGGCCCCTCTCTCTCTCTCTCCCCAGCCCCTCTCTCTCTCCTCGGCCCTTCTCTCTCTCCTTGGCCCCTCTGTCTGGATTGGGAGAAGGAAAATTGTGAACAAAAACATCCAGCCAAGTCTGAGAAAGGGCATTGAGGGGGCTGAATGGCCTACCCCTGTTCCTGTGTAACAGGCTCGAGAGGGGCTGAATGGCCTCCTCCTGTTCCTGTGTAACAGGCTCGAGAGGGGCTGAATGGCCTCCCCCTGTTCCAGTGTAACAGGCTTGAGGGGTAGAGAGGAGAGAGAGTGTGATACTCTGGAATGTATCTGTATATATCTGTGGAACCAGAGATTCCAGTCACACATAATTCACAGCATCTGTGCTGTGTCAGGGTAAGGCTGTGATTCCTGGAATATTAGAACAGTTCCTCTGAGACCAGCCTGTGGAAAATCTCCACCCTGAACATCAAACCCCCCTGGCTGCTCCCAATGCATTGAACCAGCCATTTCACTGGCCACATTACAGCATCAAGCTGGGGGTGGGGTCTCTGAGTACCCCAACTCTGCCATTGAAACCCCTTCCTCTCTTACCCCAACTCTCCCATCCAAACAATTCTCACAACAGCAACCCTTCTTCAAATAAACAAAGTTTTCTAACACCTATTTTAAATTTACTTTTCACTCATTCACAATTTCTATTCAGCTTGGATAATTTTGAAGTTGTAAATTTGGCTTCACCTTATAGGATTTAGTATTTGATGAGGTTTTGATGCCCCTTTTGCAGTAGGTTGTAGAGTTTGTGCTTCTCGAACTTTCTCTCAAGGCTCAGCTCCTGTACACTTGGGATTACTGCATTCGTCCTCTCCCTCCCTCCGCTCCCTCTCCCTCCCCCCACTCCCTCCCTCCACTCCCTCTCCCTCCCTCCACTCCCTCTCCCTCCCTCCACTCCCTCTCTCTCCCTCTCCCTCCCGCCACTCCCTCTCTCTCCCCCCACTCCCTCTCCCTCCCTCCACTCCCTCTCCCTCCCTTCACTCCCTCTCCCTCCCCCCACTCCCTCTCCCTCCCTCCGCTCCCTCTCCCTCCCTCCACTCCCTCTCTCTCCCTCTCCCTCCCGCCACTCCCTCTCTCTCCCCCCACTCCCTCTCCCTCCCTCCACTCCCTCTCCCTCCCTTCACTCCCTCTCCCTCCCCCCACTCCCTCTCTCTCCTCTCCCTCCCGCCACTCCCTCTCTCTCCCTCCACTCCCCCTCTCTCCCTCCCTCCGCTCCCTCTCCCTCCCCCCACTCCCTCTCCCTCCCTCCACTCCCTCTCCCTCCCTCCACTCCCTCTCTCTCCCTCCCGCCACTCCCTCTCTCCCCCCACTCCCTCTCCCTCCCTCCACTCCCTCTCCCTCCCTTCACTCCCTCTCCTCCCCCCCCCACTCCCTCTCCCTCCCTCCGCTCCCTCTCCCTCCCTCCACTCCCTCTCTCTCCCTCCACTCCCTCTCCCTCCCTCCACTCCCTCTCTCTCCCTCCGCTCCCTCCACTCCCTCTCCCTCCCTCCACTCCCTCTTCCTCCCTCCACCCGCTCCACTCCCTCTCCCTCCCTCCACTTCCTCTCCCTCCCTCCGCTCCCTCCACTCCCTCTCTCTCCCTCCACTCCCTCTCCCTCCCTCCACTCCCTCTCCCTCCTTCCACTCCCTCTCTCTTCCTCCATTCCCTCTCTCTCCCTCCACTCCCTCTCCCTCCCTCCGCTCTCTCTCTCTCCCTCCACTCCCTCTCTCTCCCTCCACTCCCTCTCCCTCCCTCCGCTCCCTCTCTCTCTCCCTCCACTCCCTCTCCCTCCCTCCGCTCCCTCTCTCTCCCCCAACTCCCACTCACTTCCTCTCTCTCCCTCCACTCCCTCTCCCTCCCTCCACTCCCTCTCCCTCCCTCCGCTCCCTCTCTCTCCCTCCGCTCCCTCTCTCTCCCTCCACTCCCTCTCTCTCCCTCCCACTCCCTCTCTCTCCCTCCGCTCCCTCTCCCTCCCTCCACTCCCTCTCCTTCCCTCCGCTCCCTCTCCCTCCCCGCTCCCTCTCCCTCCCTCCACTCCCTCTCTCTCCCTCTCCCTTCCTCCGCTCCCTCTCCCTCCCTCTACTCCCTCTCTCTCCCTCCACTCCCACTCCCTCCCTCCCTCCCTCCCCTCCCCTCCACCCTCTCCCTCCCTCCACTCCTCTCCCTCCCTCCATTCCCCTCCCTCCCTCCACTCGCTCCACTCCCTCTCCCTCCCTCCGCTCCCCCTCTCTCCCTCCCTCCGCTCCCTCTCTCTCCCTCCACTCCCTCTCCCTCCCTCCACTCCCTCTCTCTCCCTCCGCTCCCCTCCACTCCCTCTCTCTCCCTCTCCCTCCCTCCGTTCCCTCTCTCTCCATCCGCTCCCTCTCTCTCCCTCCACTCCCTCTCTCTCCCTCCACTCCCTTCTCTCCCTCCACTCCCTCTCTCCCTCCCTCCCTCTCCTCCCTCCGCTCTCTCTCCACCCCCTCTCCCTCCCTCCACTCGCTCCACTCCCTCTCCCTCCCTCCATTCCCTCTCCTCCCTCCGCTCCCCCTCTCTCCCTCCCTCCGCCTCCCTCTCTCTCCCTCCACTCCCTCTCTCTCCCTCCACTCCCTCTCTCTCCCTCCGCTCCCTCTCTCTCCCTCCACTCCCTCTCCCTCCCTCCACTCCCTCTCTCTCCCTCCGCTCCCTCTCTCACCCTCCACTCCCTCTCCCTCCCTCCACTCCCTCTCCCTCCCTCCGCTCCCTCTCCTTCCCTCCACTCCTCTCCCTCCCTCTGCTCCCTCTCTCCCTCCACTCCCTCTCCCTCCCTTCGCTCCCTCTCTCCCTCCACTCTCTCTCCCTCCCTTCGCTCCCTCTCTCCCTCCACTCTCTCTCCCTCCCTCCACTCCCTCCCTCCCTTCGCTCCCTCTCTCCCTCCACTCCCTCTCCCTCCCTCCACTCCCTCTCCCCTCCCTCCACTCCTCTCCCCTCCCTCCTCTCCCTCCACTCCCTCACCCTCCCTCCACTCCCTCTCCCTCCCTCCACTCCCTCTCCCTCCCTTCGCTCCCTCTCTCCCCTCCACTCCCTCTCTCTTCCTCCATTCCCGCTCTCCAGTCCCTCCAGTGTGATGTGTGGCTCTGACCAGTACACTGTGGGTGTGCAGAGGAATTTCATCCTGGAATCTTGGTCTGTGCTTGTTACACGATGACAGGACCTTCAGATTTGGAACAAACATGAGGGAATACAAGCTCATTTTCGAAGCTTGTTGTTAGTTGATGACCCCTCAGGGCCAGAACCGTTATTTCTTCATTTTCCACCTGCTGTCACCTCTCATTTCAACCTTGACCTTGTTCCATATTCCGGACCTTGACCCCTGACCACCCACCCTGAGGAGCTCAATCCCTTTCATCGGAGTTCTCAATAATCAAAGGTCAGTGTAATAGCCGGAGAGTAACACTGGTGGGGGTGGGGGGGAGAGGAGTAACTCTCTTGAGGGGGGGAAGCCGAGAGTAACTTGCTGAGGAGGAGGGGGAGTAACTCTCTGGGGGGAGGGAGTATCTCTCTGGGGGGAGGGGAGTAACTCTCTGGGGGGGAGGGGAGTATCTCTCTGGGGGGGAGGGGAGTAACTCTCTGGGGGGAGGGGAGTAACTCTCTGGGGGGGAGGGGAGTAACTCTCTGGGGGGAGGGGAGTATCTCTCTTGGGGAGGGGAGTAACTCTCTGGGGGGGAGGGGAGTAACTCTCTGGGGGGGAGGGGAGTATCTCTCTGGGGGGGAGGGGAGTAACTCCCTGAGGGGAGGGGAGTAACTCTCTGGGGGGAGGGGAGTAACTCTCTGGGGGGGAGGGGAGTAACTCTCTGGGGGGGAGGGGAGTATCTCTCTGGGGGGGAGGGGAGTAACTCTCTGGGGGGAGGGGAGTATCTCTCTTGGGGAGGGGAGTAACTCTCTGGGGGGGAGGGGAGTATCTCTCTGGGGGAGGGGAGTAACTCTCTGGGAGTTGGGAAGTGAGTAACTTGCTGAGGGTGTGGGTTGGACCCGAGGGAGGTGGGGAGCGACAGGCTGAGGTTGGGGAGGCGGGGGGCAGCCGGGGCCAGGATTCTAAATGAACTGAAGTCCCTTTCTCAAAGTCAAAGCCACTGACGCAGCCAACACTCCGGCCTAACCAGTAATCACACTGTTCCCAACGTGGGACAGTAAAACTTCACAGAACACAACCCACAGCACAATAGACAATGAGATGCTGAGGCCATTCGCCAACTCCCGGAATAAAAGATACTTATTATGGTCTGAAACACAAAAACAATTCATTGGAACAGGAGGAGGCCATTCAGCCCCTCGATCCTGTTCCATCATTCAGTGAGATGATGGCTGAGCTATGACCTGACCCCACATACTCATCTTTACCCCATTTCCCTCAATACCGAGGTTAACAAAAACTCATCAATCCCAGGTTTAAAATTAACCATTGATCTAGGATCAACTGTGGAAGAGAGTTTGAATAAAAACAGAAAATGCTGGAAAAACGCAGCAGGTCCAGCAGCATCTGCGGAGAGAGAAACAGAGATAACATTTCAGGTCGAAGACCTTCCTTCAAAACTGATCAACCTGAAGTGTCAGCTGGGATTCTGCAGCCCTGCTAACCAGCCAAATCTCCACTCTTCAGCGGGACCGGGAGATCCCACTGGATGATGGGGCCGGGAGATCCTGCTGGAGGATGGGGCAGGGAGATCCCACTGGAGGATGGGGAAGGGAGATCCCACTGGTGGATGGGGCCGGGAGATCCCACTGGAGGATGGGGCCGGGAGATCCCACTGGAGGATGGGACCGGGAGATCCAGCTGGAGGATGGGACCGGGAGATCCAGCTGGAGGATGGGGCAGGGAGATCCCGCTGGAGGATGGGGCCGGGAGATCCCGCTGGAGGATGGGGCAGGGAGATCCTGCTGGAGGATGGGGCCGGGAGATCCTGCTGGAGGATGGGGCCGGGAGATCCTGCTGGAGGATGGGGCTGGGAGATCCCACTGGAGGATGGTCCGGGAGATCCCACTGGAGGGTGGTCCGGGAGATCCAGTTGGAGGATGGGGCAGGGAGATCCCACTGGAGGATGGGGCAGGGAGAACCCGCTGGAGGATGGGGCAGGGAGATCCCTCTGGAGGATGGGGCAGGGAGATCCCACTGGAGGATGGTCCGGGAGATCCAGTTGGAGGATGGGGCAGGGAGATCCCATTGGAGGATGGGGCAGGGAGATCCTGCCAGTTAACTCTGTTTCTCTTCACAGATGCCGCCAGACCTGATGAGATTTTCCAATTATTTCAGATTTCCAGCAGCCACAGTATTTGCTTTTGAAACTTTGACCTTCCTTCCCTAATTTCACTCACCCTCCTTCCAGACTCCTCAACCAATAGAAATGGTTTGTCTCTATTTGCCTTATCTGTTCCCTTCATACCTTAAACTTTTATCAACTCACTCTTTAGCTTTCTAATTTCAAGGGAATACAACCCCAGTGTGTGTATAATCTTTCCTTGTAATTTAACCTTGGAGTCCGGGTTTCATTCTGGTAAATATACACCGTGCTCCCTCCCAGGTCAGTATATCCTCTCTAAGGTGTAGTGCCCAGAACTGCTCACATTATTCCTGGTATGGTATACCCAGAGCTTTGTAAAGCTGAAACATTACTTCAACCCTCTGGACTCTAGTCCTCTAGATATAAAGGCCAGCATTCTATTAGCCTTTTTGATTATTTTCTGTAGCTTGTTGATGACATTTTTGTGGTATATGAACCTTCACTGTTTCTAACTTTTCACCATTTAGAAAGTACCTTGTTCTATCTGTTTCAGGTCCAAAGTGTATGGCATCTTCCTACCTTGAAATCCATTTACCAAAGTTTTGCCCATTCATTTAATCTCAATAGCTCCTTGTTATTTTATGCGCCCATCGGCACTGCTTAAATTCTCAATATCTTTGTTATCAGTAAATTTGGACGCATGGCTTTCTATCGCATCATCCAGGATATTTTTTATTTCCATATAATTTATCTTTTCTCCAACATTCTCGATTCATCCTTAACCATGCGGAATCTCACCAGGGGACAGTTCCTGAAGGTGCTGACTCTCACTGGGGGACAGTTCCTGAAGGTGCTGACTCTCACTGGGGGACAGTTCCTGAAGGTGCTGACTCTCACTGGGGGTCAGTTCCTGAAGGTGCTGACTCTCACTGGGGGACAGTTCCTGAAGGTGCTGACTCTCACTGGGGGACAGTTCCTGAAGGTGCTGACTCTCACTGGGGGACAGTTCCTGAAGGTGCTGACTCTCACTGGGGGACAGTTCCTGAAGGTGCTGACTCTCACTGGGGGACAGTTCCTGAAGGTGCTGACTCTCACTGGGGGACAGTTCCTGAAGGTGCTGACTCTCACTGGGGGACAGTTCCTGAAGGTGCCGACTCTCACTGGGGGACAGTTCCTGAAGGTGCTGACTCTCACTGGGGGACAGTTCCTGAAGGTGCTGACTCTCACTGGGGGGAGACAGTTCCTGAAGGTGGTGACTCTCACTGGGGGGGGACAGTTCCTGAAGGTGGTGACTCTCACTGAGGGACAGTTCCTGAAGGTGCTGACTCTCACTGGGGGGAGACAGTTCCTGAAGGTGCTGACTCTCACTGGGAGACAGTTCCTGAAGGTGCTGACTCTCACTGGGGGACAGTTCCTGAAGGTGCTGACTCTCACTGGGGGACAGTTCCTGAAGGTGCTGACTCTCACTGGGAGACAGTTCCTGAAGGTGCTGACTCTCACTGGGGAGATTTTTCATAGTTTCCACAACTTTCTCAATTCCTGCTGCCTGGGTGTTATTTATGCTGAGCCATTTCTTATTGCAATTCACTTAGCATTTTTGACTCCTTTCAGTCTTCAGTTTTTGCTGAGACACATATTTCCCCACTCTGCACCAACACAGACTGTCCCTCGGAGACAGTGTGTGAGGCTCCAGTCTCCAGCCTGTGGAGGGTCTGGAGATGGGATCATTCAGTGGGTGACATCTGTTTGTAATCAGATATAGATCAGATATAGATCACTCAAATAATTTTAAACTATATAGAAAAAGAAAGCCACAATGGTTAAAATTGGAAAGGAGGGGGATGGCAGAGAACAGACAAGTAAAAATAAACTGCTTTGGTGTGACATTCCTGTGGGACACAAGAAGGAGCATCATTAACCCACGGAGTCCTTTCTATCTCCCTGTCCTGATAAATATCCATTCAAATAAACACCCGCCCATATAAACACAGGCCCATATAAACTCCCGTCCATATAAACACAGGCCCATATAAACTCCTGTTCATATAAACACAGGCCCATATAAACTCCCGTCCATATAAACACAGGCCATATAAACTCCTGTCCATATAAACACAGGCCCATATAAACTCCTGTCCATATAAACACAGGCCCATATAAACTCCTGTTCATATAAACACAGGCCCATATAAACTCCCGCCCATATAAACACAGGCCATATAAACTCCTGTCCATATAAACACAGGCCCATATAAACTCCTGTTCATATAAACACAGGCCCATATAAACTCCTGTCCATATAAACACAGGCCCATATAAACTCCCGTCCATATAAACACAGGCCATATAAACTCCCGTCCATATAAACACAGGCCCATATAAACTCCCGTCCATATAAACACAGGCCCATATAAACTCCCGTCCATATAAACACAGGCCCATATAAACTCCCGTCCATATAAACACAGGCCCATATAAACTCCCGTCCATATAAACACAGGCCCATATAAACTCCTGTCCATATAAACACAGGCCCATATAAACTCCCGTCCATATAAACACAGGCCCATATAAACTCCCGTCCATATAAACACAGGCCCATATAAACTCCCGTCCATATAAACACAGGCCCATATAAACTCCCGTCCATATAAACACAGGCCCATATAAACTCCCGTCCATATAAACACAGGCCCATATAAACTCCCGTCCATATAAACACAGGCCATATAAACTCCTGTCCATATAAACACAGGCCCATATAAACTCCTGTCCATATAAACACAGGCCCATATAAACTCCTGTTCATATAAACACAGGCCCATATAAACTCCCGCCCATATAAACACAGGCCATATAAACTCCTGTCCATATAAACACAGGCCCATATAAACTCCTGTTCATATAAACACAGGCCCATATAAACTCCTGTCCATATAAACACAGGCCCATATAAACTCCCGTCCATATAAACACAGGCCATATAAACTCCCGTCCATATAAACACAGGCCCATATAAACTCCCGTCCATATAAACACAGGCCCATATAAACTCCCGTCCATATAAACACAGGCCCATATAAACTCCCGTCCATATAAACACAGGCCCATATAAACTCCCGTCCATATAAACACAGGCCCATATAAACTCCTGTCCATATAAACACAGGCCCATATAAACTCCCGTCCATATAAACACAGGCCCATATAAACTCCCGTCCATATAAACACAGGCCCATATAAACTCCCGTCCATATAAACACAGGCCCATATAAACTCCCGTCCATATAAACACAGGCCATATAAACTCCTGTCCATATAAACACAGGCCCATATAAACTCCTGTCCATATAAACACAGGCCCATATAAACTCCTGTTCATATAAACACAGGCCCATATAAACTCCCGCCCATATAAACACAGGCCATATAAACTCCTGTCCATATAAACACAGGCCCATATAAACTCCTGTTCATATAAACACAGGCCCATATAAACTCCTGTCCATATAAACACAGGCCCATATAAACTCCCGTCCATATAAACACAGGCCATATAAACTCCCGTCCATATAAACACAGGCCCATATAAACTCCCGTCCATATAAACACAGGCCCATATAAACTCCCGTCCATATAAACACAGGCCCATATAAACTCCCGTCCATATAAACACAGGCCCATATAAACTCCCGTCCATATAAACACAGGCCCATATAAACTCCCGTCCATATAAACACAGGCCCATATAAACTCCCGTCCATATAAACACAGGCCCATATAAACTCCCGTCCATATAAACACAGGCCCATATAAACTCCTGTCCATATAAACACAGGCCCATATAAACTCCTGTTCATATAAACACAGGCCCATATAAACTCCCGTCCATATAAACACAGGCCATATAAACTCCCGTCCATATAAACACAGGCCCATATAAACTCCCGTCCATATAAACACAGGCCCATATAAACTCCCGTCCATATAAACACAGGCCCATATAAACTCCCGTCCATATAAACACAGGCCCATATAAACTCCCGTCCATATAAACACAGGCCCATATAAACTCCCGTCCATATAAACACAGGCCCATATAAACTCCCGTCCATATAAACACAGGCCCATATAAACTCCCGTCCATATAAACACAGGCCCATATAAACTCCCGTCCATATAAACCACAATCCTATTTTTGTGTAGGTTTGTATTAGGGACTGTGTACATGTGAGTCCTGCTTTTGAAAATTTCTATCTTGAGTCCAGCCCTTGCTCTCAGGCTATGAGGGTTAGTGTGGGCCAGCTGGGAATTCTGGAAATTCTCCAAGCGTTGTGCAATAATTCCAACTATCCATGTCCAATATCCATGAGATTTCAGGACAGGTTCAAATTCCCTAGAGAATCACCACCACAGCTTACTAACATTCCCAGGACTGCCTTAAATGATCCAGATTCTTCGGACTGTTCAACAGATTTCCTGAACTCTAATGACCATTTGTTTTAACTTGTTTAAGACGCTGTTAGGCTGGGCTGCACCTCCTTCCACTCTAATTAACCTGCCCTTATATCCCTGGATTTATGTCCCTCATGTAGATGTATCCCATACATCATTTCTCTCTGCTTCAGCACTTCATGTGACAGGGACTTCCACATCCTCTCTCATGTGACAGGGACTTCCACTTCCTCTCTCCTTTGTAAAGAAACTTCTTTCAACGTTTTGATCGGATATGTTAGTAACTATCCCGTGCTAATGGCCTTTTTGTTCTGAACTCACCCACAAATGGGACGGGCCTCTCCACATGCACTCGATCGAACCTTTTCAACATGTTAGAGGCCTCGACCAGGTTTCATCTTACAGTTCAACAAAATCAGACCAGTGATATTAAAGACAGAAGCTGTGTTTCTATCACAGTGAAATATCCTGTTGGCACTCCCTCTTGGGGGGGAGGGGGGTGGGAGGGTCACAAATCAATATTGACACTTGGATGAGATGCAAGGCAACTGAACACGATTTCAGGAGATAGTAACAGGAAATGGCAGCGAAACAAAGAGGCACATGACTGAGTCTGACATTGACTCCCACCCAGTGAAGGGCCAGTGACTCCACTCCGGGAAAGGGAGTCCTGTCAGGCCTAGAGGCCCCCTGGCCTTGTTAATGCGAGTGGCCTTTTCCAGATGCTCCACAGAATGTCAGCAGGTGGAGGGGAGTTTTGCCACACTATGTTGTATTCGAATCTATAGCTACAAGCCACACAGGAGCAATGGCACAGACAGAGCAAGTTCCTTTGTTCTCTTTCTGAGTCACTCTGGGGAACATCCAACATTAAACTTATTCCCCGTGGAATTTTCTTGCCTTTGCTCTTGTCCTGCGAGACCCAGCTCTGATTGGCTCAGTTTCGGGTGATTTAGAAAAGCAACAAACCAAATGATGGGCCAAAGATGAAGGAGGGACTCAGCAACAAAGCCACAGAGGCAGAGAGCCAGAAAAAAACAGTCAGTTTTATCATGTTCCAAAACCTGATACCTCAGCAGCTGAAAGCTGGTCACTGGGAACAATCCACTCTGTAAAGCAACCTTGGACCCCTCTTGGACGATATGGGCTTGAACAATTACCCTCAGCAACACAGGCCAGCTGAGGTCACCTTATTTTTGAGCCACTGGTGTTTGCTAATTGGTCTGGGACTGGAGATAGACACCAGCAAATAACATTGATAAAGCAGCAGCCGGTCCGAAATTCACATCTCTAATCTGTCATCAAACAACACAACTACATGGTTCTCTGTTATCAAATTGCCCACAGAGTGAGAGGGTGATGCTGAAAAAACATTATCAACCAGGACAGGTACAGCACGGGGTTAGATACAGAGTAAAGCTCCCTCTACACTGTCCCCATCAAACACTCCCAGGACAGGCACAGCACGGGGTTAGATACAGAGTAAAGCTCCCTCTACACTGTCCCCATCAAACACTCCCAGGACAGGCACAGCACGAGGTTAGATACAGAGTAAAGCTCCCTCTACACTGTCCCCATCAAACACTCCCAGGGCAGTTACAGCACAGGGTTAGATATAGAGTAAAGCTCCCTCTACACTGTCCCCATCAAACACTCCCAGGACAGGTACAGCACGGGGTTAGATACAGAGTAAAGCTCCCTCTACACCGTCCCCATCAAACACTCCCAGGACAGGTACAGCACGGGGTTAGATACAGAGTAAAGCTCCCTCTACACTGTCCCCATCAAACACTCCCAGGGCAGTTACAGCACAGGGTTAGATATAGAGTAAAGCTCCCTCTACACTGTCCCCATCAAACACTCCCAGGACAGGTACAGCACAGGGTTAGATACAGAGTAAAGCTCCCTCTACACTGTCCCCATCAAACACTCCCAGGACAGGTACAGCATGGGGTTAGATACAGAGTAAACTCCCTCTACACTGTCCCCATCAAACACTCCCAGGACAGGTACAGCACGGGGTTAGATACAGAGTAAAGCTCCCTCTACACTGTATCAAAACTGTTCCAACAAAACAGCCCCAATCTTCTCTGTTACACACTCCAGCTGTCTGATGGATTGCCGGTCTCTTTTGGTGACTTCTATTTTTACTTAGTTCTGTTGAAGGGTCATTCGGACATGAAACGTTAACTGTGTTCCTCTCCGCAGATGCTGTCAGATCTGCTGAGTTTTTCCAGGTATTTTTGTTTTTGTTTTGGATTTCCAGCATCCGCAGTTTTTTGCTTTTACCTTAGTGTTTAATTGACTGCCACTTCTCAAGGAATGCCTACCTTGAAGAAGTATTGCTCTTCTCTCCGACAGGATTTCCGTCCTCTCTTTTGCCTTGTTCACCTTCATTGCTTTCCATTTCTCTCCTGGTGCTTGACAAGGTGTTTACTAAAGCTCACTTTCACAGCCATATTTCCTTCCTCAGTGACTGTCTCCGTCTCCGACTTACCCCATGTGGATTTCAACTGAAGTTCCATCCCTCGTGTTTCGAACCCAACCAGGATTACAGGTATTTCTGGGACATACAACGCTCCTCGGACTGCTGTTCTCGTTGCATTCTGAGATCCACACTCAGTGCCATGCACCGTCATATGAACACACTCGACCTCTCCCTCCAGCAGCACGGCTGCAATCTATTTCTAAGCTGCCCGTGCCCCCAGTTTCATTTTATTCTTCGTCTCATCCAACGCCTCAACAATAAACTTTGTCTCTTTCTTTCAGGTGCAAAGGAATGCAAGCTCCAACAACTCATCGACACCAACACCCATCCAGGACCCTCCACCCCTGCCCGTCCCTCTGTCCCCATCCCGTCTTCCAATCCCAGCCCCGGCCGTGTATTCACCATACCCCCTGACCTTCCCCCCTCCGATGCTGAACTTTCAGTGCTCAGCAAAGGACTTAGTTTCATACCCTTGCGCCCTCATCTCAATGAATTTCGGGCTCGGCACGATGCTGAACTCTTCTTCCGCCGTCTTCGTCTCCGTGCTCACTTCTTTGGGCAGGAGTCCTCTCCCCGTTCAACGGATCCTTTTACCCACCTCCAATATTCTCCCTCCACCTGGACCCCTCTCTCTGGATTCTTACCTTCTCTTGATCTTTTCATCGAGAACTGTCGGTGTGACATCAGTTGTCTCAATTTCTCTGCTCCTCTCACCCACTCTAACCTGTCTCTCTCTGAATTTGCTGCACTCCGTTCTCTCAGGTCCAACCCTGACATTGTCATCAAACCTGCTGACAAGGGTGGTGGTGTTGTTGTCTGGCGCACTGACCTCTACCTCGCAGAGGCTGAGCGTCAACTCGCAGACACTTCCTCCTACCTCCCCCTGGACCATGACCCCACCACTGAACATCAAGCCACTGTTTCCAGGACTGTTACTGACCTCATCTCCTCTGGAGATCTTCCTCCCACAGCTTCCAACCTGATAGTCGCCCAACCTCGGATAGCCCGCTTCTACCTCCTACCCAAAATCCACAAACAGGACGGTCCCGGCAGACCGATCGTGTCAGCCTGTTCCTGCCCCACGGAACTCATTTCTTGCTATCTTGACTCCATTCTCTCTCCCCTTGTCCAGTCCCTTCCCACCTACATCTGCGATTCCTCTGACACCTTACATCACATCAACAATTTCCAGTTTCCTGGCCCCAACCGCCTCCTCTTCACCATGGACGTCCAATCTCTCTACACCTCCACCCCCCACCGGGATGGTCTGATGGCTCTCAGCTTCTTCCTCGAACAGAGGCCTGAACAATCCCCATCCACCACTACTCTCCTCCGTCTGGCTGAACTTGTTCTCACACTGAACAATTTCTCCTTAAACTCCTCTCACTTCCTCCAAATAAAAGGTGTGGCTATGGGTACCCACATGGGCTCCAGTTATGCCTGTCTCTTTATGGGGTATGTGGAACATTCCTTGTTCCAGTCCTACTCAGGCCCCCTCCCACAACTCTTTCTCCGGTACATCGATGATTGCTTCGGTGCTGCTTCATGCTCTTGTCTGGACCTGGAAAAATTTATTAATTTTGCTTCCAATTTCCACCCCTCCATCATTTTCACATGGTCCATTTCTGACACTTCCCTTCCCTTCCTTGACCTCTCTGTCTCCATTTCTGGTGATAGATTGTCCACTAATATTCATTACAAGCCTACCGACTCCCACAGCTACCTTGACTACAGCTCCTCACACCCCGCTTCCTGTAAGGACTCCATCCCATTCTCTCAGTTTCTTTGCCTCCGTTGCATCTGTTCTGATGATGCCACTTTCAAAAACAGTTCCTCTGACATGTCTTCCTTCTTCCCTAACCGAGGTTTTCCACCCACGGTGGTTGACAGGGCCCTCAACCGTGTCCGGCCCATCTCCCGCGCATCTGCCCTCACACCTTCCTCTCCCTCCCAGAACCATGATAGGGTCCCCCTTGTCCTCACTTATCACCCCACCAGCCTCCGCATTCAAAGGATCATCCTCCGCCATTTCCACCAACTCCAGCATGATGCCACCACCAAACACATCTTCCCTTCACCCCCCCCGGCGGCATTCCGCAGGGATCGTTCCCTCCAGGACACCCTGGTCCACTCCTCCATCACCTCCTACACCTCAACCCCCTCCCACGGCACATTCCCATGCAACCACAGAAGATGCAACACCTGCCCCTTTACTTCCCCTCTCCTCACCGTCCAAGGGCCCAAACACTCCTTTCAAGTGCAGCAGCATTTCACTTGCACTTCCCTCAATTCAGTCTACTGCATTCGCTGCTCCCAATGCGGTTTCCTCTACATTGGAGAGACCAAACGCAGACTGGGTGACTGCTTTGCAGAACACCTTCGGTCTGTCCGCAAGCATGACCCAGACCTCCCTGTCGCTTGCCATTTCAACACTCCACCCTGCTCTCATGCCCACATGTCCGTCCTTGGCCTGCTGCATTGTTCCAGTGAAGCCCAACGCAAACTGGAGGAACAGCACCTCATCTTCCGACTAGGCACTTTACAGCCTTCCGGACTGAATATTGAGTTCAGCAATTTTAGATTATGAACTCTCTCCTCCATCCCCACCCCCTTTCCAATCCCCGTTTTTTCCAATAATTTATATAGATTTTTCTTTTCCCACCTATTTCCATTATTTTTAAATGTATTTCCACCCATTATTTTATCTCTGCCTTTTAGCCTATTTCGATCCCTTCCCCCCACCCCACCCCCACTAGGGCTATCTGTACCTTTATTAACACATTCCTTAGATAATATCACCAGCTTCAACACCTCTTTGTTCTTTTGTCTGTGACATCTTTTGGTTATCTCCACCTATCACTGGCCCTCTATCCAGCTCTACCTGTCCCAACCCCCCTTAAACCAGCTTATATTTCACCTCTTTTCTATTTTTCTTTAGTTCTGTTGAAGAGTCATACGGACTCGAAACGTTAACTGTGTTCCTCTCTGCAGATGCTGTCAGACCTGCTGAGTTTTTCCAGCTATTTTTGTTCCTGTTTTGGATTTCCAGCATCCGCAGTTTTTTTGCTTTTATCTGTTGGTGATTTGCTGTTTGTTGAATGTGTAGTGAGGGGTCTGTGTGTTCGTGCGGGACGTTGCTGGAATGTCTGAGGTGAATGCACCGAGGGAATGGGGCAGTGGGAGAGGCTGAGTTGCGGATAACCTGTGACATTGCTGATTCGAAGCCGCAGGAGCGGGTGCTGGTCCCGGGATGTCTGCTCTGGCGGACACTCCTGTCTGAGCTGCAGCATCGCACTGACATCTCGTGTCCAGAGGGCGACACAGCTCACAACAGCCCAGCCAACAGACAGAGGCACAGCCGGGGGTGTCCGGGGACCGGGGGTGGGGGGTCTACAAGACAGCGGGAGGGCCGAGCATTGACTGCAGGGGGGTGGGTGAGGAGTAGGGGTCAGGGTTGGGGGTATATAGTTCTCTGCTCGAGGATGTGAACGCACTGGAACTGAAGATGACAAAAGGGAATTGACAGAAATGCACAAAAAGGAGGGAACTAAGGTGTAAAGAGTAAGAATACAGGCACAGTAAACAACGGGTTTGAAAGTATAAACTGTGACTTTGCGGTCGGCTGTGTGGTTTCCATGGGACTGAAAGTGGAAGCGATTACACAGAAACTTTCTCATTCGGAAACTGATGGAGAATTACTTTATCAGATACGCGACAGAGCGGTGGGCAATACCTTCAGTAATGAGGAAAAAACAAAAACAGTAATGAGGACCCTCTGATCCCCAAGATCCCGTGAATGAATAAAAAAATACGTGACCAAGACAAGGAGAGACTTGGATAATGCAGCATCAGTTCACTAACCCCGTCACTTTACAGTGAAGGGACAGGAGGACACAGTCTGTGAGGGGTCAAGAAACAATTCAGCTGTAAACTGGGCACTGGTCTGTCGAGGAAACATAACAATGAGAGTCCGAGCCAGGCGTCAGGGTATTTAAAGTCCCTCAGCTGGACACCTCCCAAGTTCCAGCTGCCATTGTGTCGGGAATTATTCCTTCATGGCCTCCCCTCAGTGACCCCAAGGTCTGAACCCCGAGGCCTGGCCCCAGTTCTCACTTTGCTCTGGGTAAGTTCAACTCAAAAACTAATAGCCAAATCTGTAATGAAAATATGTTTAAAAAGGAGATAGTTCAGGTGCAGTGAAGGTACATTTCCAGAGGGTAAAGGTAGGACAAACAAAGACAGAACTGCCCGGGTGTCGAAAGAGGCAGAGAATAGGATGAAGCAGTAAAAGGGCGTTTTCAACAGATGTCAGGTTGATAACACAAGTGAGAACCAGAGTGAACATGGAAAGGTCAGAGGGGAGGAAAAAGCAGCAAAGAAAGAATCTGAGAGGAGACTGGCAGCTAACATGAAATCCAACAGTGTTTGATTGGCGTATAAATAGTAATAGGAGATATGGGGGTGATTAGGAAACAGAAAGGAAACTTGGGGGCAAAGGGTGTGTACTAAATAAATACTTTGCATCCATTGTTACCAAACAAGAAGACTCTGTCAAAGTTGTGAAAAAAGAGGGAGCTGTGACATTGGATAGGCTATAAGTTGGTAAAGAGGAGGTATTAAAAAGGTTGACTCTACTAACTAAAGTTAATAGGTCATTAGGACTGGGTCAGATGCATCTGAAGGTACTGAAGGAAGTATGGGTGGAAATTGAGGAGGCACTGGCCAGAATCTTCCAATCGTCCTTAGATATAGGCGTAGTGTTAAAGAACTGGAGAATTGCACTGCTTTTCTTGATCTGTATTAGTGACTGTGACTTGAGAGTGCAAGCCACAATTACAATATTTGCAGATGACACAAAACTTGGAAGTATTGTGAACTGTGAGGAGGATAGTGATAGACTTCGAGAAGACATAGACAGGCTGGTGGAATGGTCAGAAACATGAGGTGTAATAAATATTTTGGTTGGAAGAATGAGGAGAGGCAGTATCAACTAACGGGTACAATTCTAAATGGGATGCAGGAGCAGAGAGACCTGGCGATATATGTGCAGGGCAGCTTGAGAAAGCAGTTAGTAAGGCATATGGGATCCTGAGCTTTATAAATAGAGGGATAGAGTACAAAAGCAAGGAAGTTGTGATGACCCTTTATAAAACACTGGCTCGGTCTCAACTGGAGTATTGTGTCCAATTCAGGAAGGATGTGAAGATACCAGAGAAGGTACAGAAAATATTAATGAGAATGGTTCCAGAGATGAGGTAGTTGGGTTATATAGATAGATTGGAGAAGTTGGGACTGTTTTCCTTGGAGAAGAGAAGGTTGAGGGGAGATTTGATAGAGGGGTTCAAAACCATGAGGGGTCTGGACAGAGGAGAGAGGGAGAAACTTCCCACTGGGTGGAAGTTAAAACTAAAAATGCTGGAAAATCTCAGCATCTGTGGAAAGAGAAACAGTTCATGTTTGGAATCTAATACGACTTTTCTTTGGGACTCCAAAAAACCCTGTCCCTGTCCACAGGAGATGCTGGGTCTTTCCAGCATTTTCTGTTTTAATTTCACATTTGCAGCATCTGCAGCTTTTTGCTTCTGTTTCAGCCGGGAGGCAGGTTCTGACGTCACGCCCTGTGACGTTTAAAAAGAGGCGGAACTCGTCCGTGATTGGCTGAAAGTGA
This sequence comes from Cetorhinus maximus, assembly GCF_964194155.1. NCBI lineage: Eukaryota > Metazoa > Chordata > Chondrichthyes > Lamniformes > Cetorhinidae > Cetorhinus > Cetorhinus maximus. The sequence continues at coordinate 17,861 of NW_027598241.1, read as the reverse complement.
CGTCAGCGCGTGATTATAAAAGCCGAGGCTCGGGGCCGGAGAGACATTTCCCGGAGTATCAGAGACACAGACACAGACATCGAGACCCAGACCCAGACCCAGACCCAGACCGAGGCTGAGACACCGAGACCCAGACCCCGAGACCGAGATGACCCAGATCCAGAGCCCGGCTCCCGGCAGCACAGACCCTTGGAATTGGCTGGAGGACGGCGGCGGCGGCAGGTACCTGGGGCCGAGTGGAGGGAGGGACCCGCGGGGCGGGGCGGGGCGGGGCTGGCTGGGCCGAATGGCCTCTTTCTGGGCGCTGCTGCTGGACCTGATTATTAAAGACCATTTATTTCTTTTTGTTTCCAGTTGTGTATCAGGCTCCTTGGGCACTGTCACTTGGATAGTTCCAGAGCAGCTTTGTGGATGTGGAAGCCCAGCTGTGAGCGACAATCTTCTGGTTCCTTTCCAGAGCTGGACTTGATGGAGATGGTGCGGACCATCAGCTTCAGTCACCAACAGTCTAGTCAGAGCAGCAAGGGCATGGCAGCTGTGGGAAGCAGAGAGACTGACTTCCACCTCACCCGGGATCACCTTGACCACCTGTCCTGGGGTGGGGTGGGTGCCTCCCTTCACCTGATTCTACCTGGAGATACCTGGTGGATGAACAAGGAAGATCAGATGGACACCGAGTCTGGCCATCAGACAGAGACACCTTCCACCTACACCAATCCATTCATTCTATCAATCATTTCGCCAGCCATGGATCAGACTGACTGGACATTGGACCAGACTGACCAGTCATTGGATCAGGAGGATGAACAGGCTTTTTCTGATTGGCTTAGTGACGTCGAGGAGGATGTGGAGGATGATGTAGGCTCCATTGACTGGTCTAGCAGTGGTGAAGATGATTCATCAAATGATGAGCAAGAGAGTGAAAATGAAGCTAATGACCTTTGGGACTCATTTTTTGACCGTGACCCCTACAATCCCATGAACTTTTCAGCCTCCACTGGGCACCAGTCTCTGGGCCAGAATAAAAAGACTACTGAAGAGAAGAATGATTCAAATCAGTTTGAAACTGAAGCGTCTGAAAATGAAAAAATCAACCCCTCAGTTTATCAAAGCACTGATCATTTAAACCCACTGAATTTCTCTGTTTGCTCTGTGACTAGTGGATCCACTGACAACAGAAAGGATGGAGTCAGAAGCACTGAGTTGTCAGAGGAGGTGACAGCAGACAGTCCTGGTCTGAAACACCTCACACATCTCTGTGAAAGTGAAAACTGCTCAACACCAACTGTGAAGCGAGAAGCCAGTCAGTCGGAGGGAAAAACTATCAAAAAGGTGGGTTTTGGTGATCAAAAGGGCTTTTAATTCCCCCTCATCTGTTCTAATGGGTTATCATCCAGGCTTTAAGACTTATCTTAAGAGATGCTGCAGTATGAGTGAGCTGTTTCTGTGGAGGTTGTGGGAACTCTGGGTGAATTCTGTGGCAATTCACTAAAAACCCACCACTGACATCACTTTCCTGCTGTAACTCTCCTCCCCTGCTATTGCCAGCTGAGAGGAGTGCCTGTGTGCAACAGGTTCCCCCCACCCCAAGCTCAAATGCAGAGGCTAATACTGGGGGAAATATTTGCAGCAAGTCTTTTGGCTGACTCATAAAGTGAGGCATTGGATGAGTGACTCAGCTGATCAGTGAGCCTGATGCAATGTTGTATTAATACAGACTCAATGCTAATGACTCAGACTGCATGACTTGTAAATAGCATGTCTGTAATTCTCACATTGAACACTCCCTGTTGGCAGTTTCCCACCTTGGTTAAAATTACATGGGTTTTGGGGACCAGGCTCTGATTAGCACCAGAAGTGTCCTCACACTCCTTCATTGCCTTTCTAGCACAGCTGGAGCCTGGTGTTCAGTCCCCAGTGGCTGGGCTTGGGTGTAAGCAGCAAAATTGTTGAATGCAGCCACTGACTGATACAGTTCATAAAGTGACCACTTATCATCATCCTTCTCTTCCTCCAGGTGCGGTTCTCTCCTGTGGTTACAGTACACCCAATGATTGTGTGGGATTTTGCCTATCGAGCTGCACGCAAGGGTCCTTGGGAACAGCACGCACGAGACCGATGCAGATTCCAGCGTCGCATTACTGAGACCGAGGGTGTGATCGCCTCCTGTTTGGAACAGGACCATAGGAATGCTGTGTGGGCAAAACTTTCTGCTCCTTCAACAGAGCTGTGTGAACGTATAAACCAGGAAGAAAGTACCAAAGACAGACACTAACAAGATATCTTTTTTCTCGTGTGATCAAGAGCCAGTCAGTATAGCAGGCTACAGAAATGTAATAGTTATTAACCTGCTATTGGAGTGGTGAAGGACAGAACCTTCACAATGCAAAATAAATCTCTAATTGTGGTTTTATTTGATTTGTATATTCAGAAGCTGTTTCTACTGGTAATCACCAATCTTACCTCGTTTGGTTCACTTTGGACCATATGGCGTTTATATATTTAGATTTGTATTTTGTATAATAAATTTTCTTATACCTCAGGAAGATGCTTGTCTTAAGTAAAAATTTGACAGAGGGAGGGGTGTCTGAGTGGGAATCTGTACCTGGCGTCTAGGACAGAGGGTGGGAGCAGCGAGGCTAACTGCACCGTTTTTAGCTATTTCTTGTTCAGGAGTTGATACAACTCGTGATCTGTTTGACTAGTTCCACATTCCACAGATAATCAGTGATAACCCCAGTTTTGCACTTTATTTTACAAATGTTCATTAATCAAAATACACAATTCTCAGCCTTGCATTAAAATGTTAAAGTAAGGTGCATTTTTTAAAATTTCAGATACTGCAGGACAGACCTCTCTACACCAGAGGGAGAAGGTGTTGAGAGGGGTCAGGGCCCTTTAGCATAGTTCCCACCGCCGCAATTTCCATCATTGGGTACAGGTTTTAAATTAGTTTGTAAAATATTACAGAATATTCTAGAACATTGAGTGAAGCAGATGGGAATCTGGTCATTGCTGACAGTCATAGCAAAAGTGGCAAAAATCAAAAGCAGAGTCAGAGCTGTTTACACTGTGATCGAACTCCAGCTCAGACAGTCTTCACATGCAATTTAAACAAGGACACCCAGGTAATTTATCCAGGGTAGGCATCACAGCAACCCCTGATCACCTTGTTCAGATGTAAATGGGGCAAGAACCCAAAGATGGAGGACAATCGACATATCTCCACTACTATCCCCTCCCTATTCTATTCTATTTACTGGGCTGTCTGTAGGGCTAAATTCTCATTCATTGTGTAAGGAGCTCTGACTCAATATATTATACAACTGGTTCACAAACTGAATTAAATCCTTTTAAAAAGGATGAAGACCCTGCTTAATCAGACTCCGATCCTGCTGTTTAACAGTAGTTTGTGGTTATTGAGAAGGGGCAGCTGCTTCTGACAGTTTAACTCCAGCGTCTGCATCATGGCCGGGTGCTGCTGGTTGGTCAGCTCGGTGGCTGGGTGAACGGTCAAGCGTCTCTACCTCAGGCTGTACCTGGGCTGGTTCGTTGACTGGAGCTCGGACATCTGAAAGAGCCAAAGAAATAAGTTTACCAAAGACACAGCAAAAAACATTCAACATTCAGAAAACCAGTCACCTTTCCCACTGAAGAGATCAGGAGCAGAAAACCAGGCCCAGAGGTGCCAAGATTATCATCTTCCTCTTGGGCAGTTCCCTCAGGATCGAGGATGACTTGTTTCCACTGGGCTTCAATAGGTTGAGGTGGCTGATAATTCCAATGCAACATCTGCCGACTCTGTCACGTGTGGGGCAGGTGGTACTCGAACAGTCGGGTAGATGAGGCATTGGCAGGTTTCCGCACTCACTCCGACGCTTTGGCTTCACCGCCGCACGTCCCCAATGAAATCACTCGATGTGTATGGTGCCTTCCTGAATGAACCTTTTTCATTTTGGTCAGTCACGAGCTAGGGTCTCCCATGGTTCTGCGGGGATGTTCAATCTCTTCGGGGATGCTGTAAGGACATTCCCTTTCCGCAGTCCTCCTGGGAGTCTCTGACCACCACAGTTTCAAGTGGAGCAGCTGTTTCTTGAGTTTTGCGTTATGCATACGAATGACATGCCCTACCCAGACAAGTTGGTTTTGAGCGATTAGTGCCTTGATGCGACCACAGTATGATTGAATTTTACATCCAGTTTGAAAGGGAGAAGAGTGGGTCTAAGACTAGTGTTTTAAAATTAAATAAGGGCAACTATGTGGGCATGAAAACTGAGCAGGGTTACTAAGCTAGGGGATAGATCAATCAAGAAGCAGTGGCAGATATTTAAGGGGATATTTCAGAATACTCAGAATAAAGTATATTCCTACTATAAAGATAAATTCTAAGGGGAGGACCCACCACCCATGGTTAACTAAGGAAATAGCGTATAACTGTGCAAAGATGAGTGGCAGGTCAGATGATTGGTCATAATATAAAGAACGGCAGAGAATGATTAAAGTTTAATCAGGAGTAAGAAATTAGAGTATGAGAGGAAGCTAGCTAGAAATGTAAAAATGGATGTCAAGAACCTCTTCAGGTATTTGAAAAGGAAAACAGTGTGTGTTGGTCCTCTAGAGAGTGAGATTGGGGAGTTAATAGATAATAAGGAAATGGCGGACGAAATGAACAAATATTTTGCTTCTGTCTTCACTATAGAGGATTCAAAAAAACATTCCAGTAATATTTGTAAATCAGGAGGTGGAAGGGAGAGGGGAACTTGGTGAAATTACAATCACTGGGGAAGCCTCACTGAGCAAACTGAAGGAGCTGTGGGCTGACAAGTCTCCGGGTTCTGGTGGACTTCATCCTAGGGCCTTAAAAGAGGTGGCTAATGAGATAGTGGATGCATTGATGTTAATTTTCCAAAAGTCGCTAGATTCTGGAAAGGTTCCATCAGACTGGAAAGTAGCAAATATAACCCCTCTATTCAAGAAGGGAGGGAGGCAGAAAACAGGAAACTATAGGCCAGTTAGCTTGATGTGTAGGGAAGGTGTTGGAATCATTAAAGAGGTTATAGCTGGGCACTTAGAAAAACTCAAGGTAATCGGGAAGAGTCAGCATGGTTTTATGAAAGGGAAATCATGGTTAACCAACTTATTGGAGTTCTTTGAAGGATTAACTTGCACTGTGGATAAAGGGGAGCCTGTAGATGTGCTGTACTTGGATTTCCAGAAGGCATTTGATAAGGTGCCACATCAAAGGTTATTGCAGAAAATAAAAGCTCATGGTGTGGGGGGTGAACATATTAGCATGAATAGAAGATTGGCTGCCTGGGAGAAAACAGAGAGTATGCATAACTGGGTCATTTTCCGATTGACAGGATGTGATGAGTGGAGTCCCACAGGGGGCTGTGCTGGGGCCTCAGCTTTTTACGATTTACATCAATGACTTAGACGAGGGCAGTGAAGGCATGGTAGCTAAATTTGCAGATGACACAAAAATATGTAGGAAAATATGTTGTGAAGAGGACATGAGGAGGTTGCAGATGGATATAGATAGGTTGAGTGAATGGGCAAAGATCTTACAGATGGAGTTTAATGTGGGAAAATGTGAAGATGTTCACTTTGGCAGGAAGAATAAAAAAAAAGTATTACTTAAACAGAGAGTGACTGCAGAATTCTGAGATGCAGAGGAATCTAGGTGTTCTAGTGCATGAGTCATGAAGAGTTAGTGTGCAGGTACAGCATGTAATTAAGAAGGTTAATGGAATGTTATTCTTTATTACGAGAGGAATTTAACCACACCTCGAATACCGTGGGCAGTTTTGTTCTCCTTATTTAAGGAAGGATGTAAATGCATTGGAGGCGGTTGAAGAAGTTTTACTAGATTGACCAGGTTGTCCATATGAGGAAAGGTTGGACAGACTGGGCTTTGTTTCCATTGGAGTTTAGAAGAGTGATGGGTGACTTAATTGAAGTATATAAGATCCTGAATGGTCTCGGCAAGGTGGGTGTGGAAAGGATATTTCCTTGAGGGTGAGTCCAGAACTAGGGGGCACTGTTTTAAAATTCGGGGTCGCCATTTTAGGACAGAGATGAGGAGAAGTTTTTTTCTCTCAGAGGGTTGTGCGCTTTGGAACTCAGCCTCAGAAGGTGGTGGAGGTGGGGGTCACTGAATATTTTTAAGCCAGAGGTAGATAGATTCTTGTTAGACAAGGGAATCAAAGGTTATGAGGGGTAGATGGGAATGTGGAATTCAAAACAAACAGATCAGCCATGATCTATTAAATAGTGGAGCAGGCTCGAGGGGCTGAATGGCCTACTTCTGCTCCTATTTCGTATCTTCATTTGATTCTGGGCAAGTTAGCTTGGGAGAGGATGCTGCTGTGGGACTGCCTTACTTGCTACCGACATTACTGTAGAGCCTCCAGAACTACCCCATCTCTGATGCCAATACTAATACTCTGAACCCACTATTTACCTAAATCACAACTTATATTCTGTTTGTGCGCACTGGCACAGTGTTACCCTGTAGAGAAGGAATCCTTTCCTGCTCTGGGCTTATATGTGACTCCAGTCCCACACCAAGGGGACTGATTCTAACTGTCCCTCTGAAGTGACCCAGAGAGCTTTAAAGCTTCAGGGCACTTGGGATGGGCAATAGGTATCAGTGATGTCTACATCCTGAGAAAACATAAAATGTCCCAGGAACTCTGGGGGTGTGGGGAAGAGAAACAGCACACACTGACCTCTATTGGTTGAAGAAGTTTAGATTAAACTTGTAATGAACTTTAGCTAGACCACACTTGGAACACTGAGCAGAGCTTCACTTCCAACATTACAAACAGGATATAGAAACCCCAGAGAAGGTGCAAAAATGATTCACAGGGATGAATCTAGAACTGAGAGGGTACCAGCTTGCAGGAAAGATTGAAACAGCTGGGTCTCTTTCTTCTTGGAGAGAGGAGGCTGAGGGGTGACCTGATAGAGGTCTTTAAAAATACAAAAGGGTTTTATAGCGTAAACTTAGATAAAATGTTCCCACTTGCAGATGGCACCAAAATCAGGGGAATTCGGGAGAAACTTCCATATGCAGAGTGGTGAGAATGTGGAACTCGCTCCCACAGGGAGTGCTTGAGACCAATAGAATAGATCCATTTAAAAGGAAGCTGGGGAAATACGAGAAAGGAAGGAAGGATATGTAGATGGGGTGAGATGAAGAGGGGTGGGAGGAGCATGTGGAGCATAAACACCAGCATGGAGCAGCTCGAACAGCCTGTGTGTGCACTGTAAACTCTGTTGGTATTTAAGAGGTTTTCATGTGGTACAGAACTCCACAGTATCAGAGGTTGGAATGCAACCTTGGAGGACTGGTATAAAAACTGGTAACAGCACCACCCTTGTCGGCAGGTTCGATAAGGTCAGGGTTGGACCTGAGAGATCGGAGCGCGGCAAGTTTAGAAGCAGACGGGTTAGAGTGGGTGAGAGGAGCAGAGAAATTGAGGCGGCTGATGTCACACCGACAGTTCTCAATGTAAAAATCAAGAGCAGGGGAGAGGTCAGAGGGAGGGGTCTAGGTGGAGGGAGAATACTGGAGGCGGGTGAATGGATCAGTGGGAGGGGGGGAAGGGTGAGGACTCCTGCTCAAAGAAGTGAGCACGGAGACAAAGGCAACGGAAGAGGAGTTCAGCATCGTGCCAAGCCCGAAACTCACTGAGGTGAGGGCGTAAAGGGATGAAACGGAGTCCTTTGCTGAGCACAGAACGTTCAGCAGAGAGGAGGTTAGAGGGTATGGTGAATTTTTAAAAATTCATTCATGGGATGTGGGCTTCACTGGCTGGGCCAGCATTTATTGCCCATCCCTAATTGCCCTTAAGAAGGTGCTGGTGAGCTGCCTTCTTAAACCGCTGCAGTCCATGTGGTGTAGGTACACCCACAGCGTTGTTAGGGAGGGAGTTCCAGGATTTTGACCCAGCGACAGTGAAGGAACGGTGATATATTTCCAAGTCAGGATGGTGAGTGACTTGGAGGGGAACTTCCAGGTGGTGGTGTTCCCATGTGTCTGCTGCCCTTGTCCTTCTAGATGGTAGTGGTCGTGGGTTTGGAAGGTGCTGTCTAAGAAGCCTTGGTGAATTCCTGCAGTGCATCTTGTAGATGGTACACACTGCTGCTACTGTGCGTCGGTGGTGGAGGGAGTGAATGTTTGTGGATAGGGTGCCAATCAAGTGGACTGCTTTATCCTGGACAACGTCGAGCTCCTTCAGCTGTATTCATCCAGGCAAGTGGGGAGTATTCCATCACACTCCTGATTTGTGCCTTGTAGATGGTGGACAGGCTTTGGGGAGTCAGGAGGTGAGTTATTCATTGCACAATTCCTAGCTTCTGACCTGCTCTTATAGCCACAGTATTTATATGGCTAGTCCAGTTCAGTTTCTGGTCAATGGTAACCCCCAGGATGTTGATAGTGGGGGATTCAGTGATGATAATGCCATTGAACATCAAGGGGCGATGGTTGGATTCTCTCTTGTTGGAGATAGTCATTGCCTGACATTTGTGTGGCACGAATGTTACTTGCCACTTGTCAGCCCAAGCCTGGATATTGTCCAGGTCTTGCTGTATTTGGACATGGACTGCTTCAGTATCTGAGGAGTTGCGAATGGTGCTGAACATTGTGCAATCATCAGCGAACATCCCCACTTCTGACCTTATGATGGAAGGAAGGTCATTGATGAAGCAGCTGAAGATGGTTGGGCCTAGGACACTACCCTGAGGAACTCCTGCAGTGATATCCTGGAACTGAGATGACTGACCTCCAACAACCACAATCATCTTCCTTTGTGTTAGGTATGACTCCAACCAGTGGAGAGTTTTCCCCCTGATTCCCATTGACTCCAGTTTTGTTTGGGCTCCTTGATGCCACACTCGGTCAAATGCTGCCTTGATGTCAAGGGCAGTCACTCTCACCTCATGGGTGGTGCTGTTGTTGTCTGGTGTACTGACCTCTATCTCACAGAGGCTGAGTGCCAACTCTCAGACACTTCTTCCTAGCTCCCCCTGGACTATGACCCCAACATCAAACATCAAGCCATTGTTTCCAGAACTGTCACTGACCTCATCTCCTCTGGAGATCTTCCCTCCACAGCTTCCAACCTCAGTCTCCAAACCCCGCACAGCCTACTTCTACCTCCTTCCCAAAATCCAAAAACAGGACTACCCTGGTAGGCCAATTGCGTCAGCCTGTTCCTGCCCCATGGAACTCATTTCTTGCTATCTTGGCTCTGTTTTCTCTCCCCTTGTCCAGTCTCTTCCCACCTACATCCGTGATTCCTCTGACACCCTACATCATATCAACAATTTCCAGTTCCCTGGCTCCAACCGCCTCCTCTTCACCATGGACGTCCAATCCCTCTACACCTCCATCCCCCACCGGGATGGTCTGAGGGCTCTCCGTTTCTTCCTCCAACAGAGGCCCGAACAATCCCCATCCACCACTACTCTCCTCCGTCTGGCTGAACTTGTTCTCACACTGAACAATTTCTCCTTAAACTCCTCTCACTTCCTCCAAATAAAAGATGTGGCTATGGGTACCCGCATGGGCCCCAGCTATGCCTGTCTCTTTATGGGTTATGTGGAACATTCCTTGTTCCAGTCCTACTCCGGCCCCCTCCCACAACTCTTTCTCCGGTACATCGATGATTGCTTCGGTGCTGCTTCATGCTCTCGTCGGGACCTGGAAAAATTTATCGATTTTGCTTCCAATTTTCACTCCTCTGTCATCTTCACATGGTCCATCTCTGACACTTCCCTTCCCTTCCTTGATCTCTCTGACTCCATTTCTGGTGATAGACTGTCCACTAATATTCATTACAAGCCTACCGACTCCCACAGCTACCTAGACTACAGCTCCTTACACCCCGCTTCCTGTAAGGACTCCATCCCATTCTCTCAGTTCCTTTGCCTCCGTCCCATCTGTTCTGATGATGCCACTTTCAAAAACAGTTTCTCTGACATGTCTTCCTTCTTCCTTAACCGAGGCTCCCCCCACCCACGGTGGTTGACAGGGCCCCTCAACCGTGTCCGACCCATCTCCCGCGCCTCTGCCCGCACATCTTCCTCTCCCTCCCAGAAACATGATAGGGTCCACCTTGTCCTCACTTTTCACCCCACCAGCCTTCGCGTTCAAAGAATCATCCTCCGCCATCTCCAGCTTGATGCCACCACCAAACACATCTTACCCTCTCTCTCCCTGACAGCATTCCGTAGGGACCATTCTCTCCGGGACACTCTGGTCCACTTCTCCATCACTCCCAACACCTCATCCCCTTCCCACGGCACCTTTCCATACAACTGCAGAAGGTGCAACACCTGCACCTTTATCTCCTCCCTCCTCACCGTCCAACAGCCCAAACACTCCTTTCAAGTGAAGCAGTATTTCACTTGCACCTCCTCCAACTTGGTCTACTGCATTCGCTGCTCCCAATGTCGTCTCCTCTACATCGGGGAGACCAAACACAGACTGGGTGACCGCTTTGCGGAACACCTTTAGTCTGTCCACAAGCATGACCCAGACCTCCCTGTCGCTTGCCATTTCAACACTCCACCCTGCTCTCATGCCCACATGTCCGTCCTTGGCCTGCTGCATTGTTCCAGTGAAGCTCAACGCAAACTGGAGGAACAGCACCTCATCTTCCGACTAGGCACTTTACAGCCTTCCCGTCTGAATATTGAGTTCAACAACTTCAGACCATGAACTCTCTCCTCCATTGTTATCCAACTTTTAAATTTTTATTGACTTATTCTTTTATTTTTAAAATTTATTGTCCTATCCTTTTTCCCCCAAACCCACCACCCCCACCCCCCCAACACACACAGGGCCACCGGTAATTTGTTTTGCTTTCACAGAGCGTTCTGCTATTAACACATTTTGCTATCTTACCTTTCTGCCACTATCAGCACCTCCTTTAGTCTTTAACACTACCACTAACCCTCCCTTTGTCCTGTGTCCATGATATCTTTGTCAATCTCTCCTGAGCTCCCACCTATCCCTGACCTTCTATTTTGCTCCACCCCATCTTAAGCAGTATAAAATCTTCATATTTCTACTTCTCTTTAGCTCTGAAGACTCATCCGGACTTGAAACGTTAACTCTGTTTCTCTCTCTCCACAGATGCTGCTGAGTTTTTACAGCATTTTTTGTTTTAATTTCAGATTTCCAGCATCTGCAGTATTTTGCTTTAAGTCGGAGGACTGGTTTTGGACAGAGGTTATTCCACCAATGCTCTTGTAACCTCATTCTCTGCAGGTACTGGTTTCCCCTCATCCTCGCCCTCACTTGGACAGTTTTCCTGCAAATACCCAGGGTGCCCTCACCGCCCCCTCACTCTCTCTTACCTGCAGGTGCCTCCGGGGGCTGGAACTTCAGTTTTCCTCCAGGTCCAGATGGTGGGGCTTCTACTTTCTGCTGGGATTTCTTCTGTTCCATCTGTAACAAGGCCTAGGGTCACAAGCAGTGGAGAGCAGTCAGTGTGAATCAGGTGTAATAGATCCAAATGCTGTCACTGCTTCCAGCACAGCACAACAATTCAGTTCTGAGCGGTTTTCCTATTGGAAATCCAATAGGAATTCCAATTATTCAAAAAGGGAGGGAGACAAAACAACAGGTAACTACAGGCCGGTTAGCTTCGCATCTGTCACTGGGAAAATGTTAGAAAGGATGTAATAGCAGAGTATTGAGAAATACATAATCTAATCAAGCAGAGTCAGCCTGGCTTTATGAAGGGGAAATCATACCTGACAAATTTATTAGAATTCTTTGAGGAGGTAACAAGCAGGATAGATAAAGGGGAACCAGTGGATGTAATATATTTGGATTTCCAAAAGGCGTTTGATAAGGTGCCACACTTAAAGTTACGTAATAAGATAAGAGGCCATGGTGTTGGGGGTAGGATATTAGCATGGATAGAGGACTGGCTAACTAATAGAAGACAGAGAATTGGGATAAGGGGGGTATTTTCAGGATGGCAACCTGTAACTCATGGAGTACCACAGTGATCAGTGCTGGGGCCTCAATTATTTACAATATATATTAATGACTTGGATGAGGGAAGTGAATGTAATATCACCAAGTTTGCAATTGTCACAAAAATAGGTGGGAAGGCAAGTGGTGAAGATGACACAGAGTCTACAGAGGGATATAGACAGGTTAAGTGAGTGGGCAAAAATGTGGGAGATGGAATATAACGTGGGAAAGTGTGAGGTTATGCACTTTGGCAGGAAGAATAGAGGAGCTGAATATTATTTAAATGGAGAAAGACTGCAGAAAGCTGCAGAACAGAGAGATTTTGGAGTCCTTGTGCATGAATCCTAAAAAGCTAACATACAAGTTCAACAGGTAATAGGTAAGGCAAATGGAATGTTGGCCTTTAATTCAAAGAGAATGGAGTATAAAAATAGGGAAGTGTTGCTAAAACTATACAAGGCATTAGTTAGACCACACCTAGAATAAATGAACAGTTTTGGTCCCCTTATCTAAGGAAAGATATACTGGCATTGGAGGCAGTCCAGAGAAGGTTCACTAGGTTGACCCTGGGTATGGAGGGATTTTCTTATGAGGAGAGGTTGAGTAGTTTGGGCCTGTACTCATTGGAGTTTAGAAGAATGAGAGGCGACCTTATTTAAACATATAAGATTCTTAGGGGGCTTGACAGGGTAGATGCTGAGAGGTTGTTTCCCCTTGTGGAGAGTCTAGGGCCAGAGGGCATAATCTCAGAGTAAGGAGGCCCCCATTTAAAACAGAGATGAGGAGGAATTTCTTCTCACAGAGGGTAGTGAATCTGTGGAATTCTTTACCGCAGAGGGCTATAGAGGCTGGGTCGTTAAGTATATTTAAGGCTGAGATAGACAGATTTTTAATCAGTAAGGAAATCGAGGGTTATGGGGAAAAGGCAGGAAAGTGGAGTTGAGAATTATCAGATCAGCCATAATCTCATTGAATGGCGGAGCAGACTCGATGGGCCGAATGGCCTACTTCTGCTCCTACATCTTATGGTCAGCTGCAAATCATTGTCACACAGCCCAGGTTCTGGAGCTCAGCGCATGAAGCAGCACATAGCGGGGGGAGGGGGAGCGAGGGGGGGTGGCGAGTGGGGCGAGGCGAGGGGAGGGGTGGGGTGAGGGGGCGGGGTGAGGGGGTGGAGCGAGGGGAGGGGGCAGAGCGAGGGGAGGGGGCGGAGCGAGGGGAGGGGGCGGAGTGAGGGGAGGGGGCGGAGCGAGGGGAGGGGGCGGAGCGAGGGGAGGGGGCGGAGTGAGGGGCGGGGTGAGGGGAGGGGGCGGGGCTAGGGGCGAGGGGAGGGGGCGGAGCGAGGGGAGGGGGTGGAGCGAGGGGAGGGGGCGGAGCGAGGGGAGGGGGTGGAGCGAGGGGAGGGGGCGGAGCGAGGGGAGGGGGCGGAGTGAGGGGAGGGGGCGGAGCGAGGGGAGGGGGCGGAGCGAGGGGAGGGGGCGGAGCGAGGGGAGGGGGCGGAGTGAGGGGAGGGGGCGGGGTGAGGAGAGGGGGCGGGGTGAGGGGGCGGAGTGAGGGGAGGGGGCGGAGCGAGGGGAGGGGGCGGAGCGAGGGGAGGGGGCGGAGCGAGGGGAGGGGGCGGAGCGAGGGGAGGGGGCGGAGCGAGGGGAGGGGGCGGAGCGAGGGGAGGGGGCGGGGTGAGGGGGCGGAGTGAGGGGAGGGGGCGGGGCTAGGGGCGAGGGGAGGGGGCGGGGCTAGGGGAGGGGGCGGGGCTAGGGGCGGGGTGAGGTGAGGGGGCGGAGTGAGGGGCGGGGCGAGGGGAGGGGGGAAAGCGAGGGGAGGGGGCGGAGCGAGGGGAGGGGGCGGAGCGAGGGGAGGGGGCGGAGCGAGGGGAGGGGGCGGAGCGAGGGGAGGGGGCGGAGCGAGGGGAGGGGGCGGAGCGAGGGGAGGGGGCGGAGCGAGGGGAGGGGGCGGAGCGAGGGGAGGGGGCGGAGCGAGGGGAGGGGGCGGAGTGAGGGGAGGGGGCGGAGCGAGGGGAGGGGGCGGGGTGAGGGGAGGGGGCGGAGCGAGGGGAGGGGGCGGGGTGAGGAGAGGGGGCGGGGTGAGGGGGCGGAGTGAGGGGCGGGGTGAGGGGAGGGGGCGGGGCTAGGGGAGGGGGCGGGGCTAGGGGCGGGGTGAGGTGAGGGGGCGGAGTGAGGGGCGGGGCGAGGGGAGGGGGGCGGGGACTCTCCCATTCACCTGCTGATATTCCTTTTTCTGAGCATCCAGTTCATTTTGTCTTCGCTGCAAATCTTCATGTTCCAGCCTCAGCTGCTCAACTTTCTGGTTAAGTTCTGCCTCCTGCTCGGTCAGTTCCCTCTCGTATTGTCTCAGCTCATCCTCTGTGTAAATCTGAGTCTCATCCAGCGTCTGTGCCCATCACAAAACAGAAGCACAATCACTGGGCAGAAAGGGGACAAACGAAAACACATTCCCACAGCCACTCAACTCCCCAAACCTCCACCCAGTCACTGACGCCCTGAATCCTCCCACCCCCCACCCGGCCAGACGCCCACCTCCCGCGCCCCCAACCGGCCAGACGCCCACCTCCCGCGCCCCCAACCGGCCAGACGCCACCTCCCGCGCCCCCAACCGGCCAGACGCCCACCTCCCGCCCCCCCAACCGGCCAGACGCCCACCTCCCGCGCCCCCAACCGGCCAGACGCCCACCTCCCGCGCCCCCAACTGGCCAGACGCCCACCTCCCGCGCCCCCAACTGGCCAGACGCCCACCTCCCGCGCCCCCAACCGGCCAGACGCCCGCGCCCCCAACTGGCCAGACGCCCACCTCCCGCGCCCCCAACCGGCCAGACGCCCACCTCCCGCGCCCCCCAACCGGCCAGACGCCCACCTCCCGCGCCCCCAACTGGCCAGACGCCCACCTCCCGCGCCCCCAACCTGCCAGACGCCCACCTCCCGCGCCCCCCAACCGGCCAGACGCCCACCTCCCGCGCCCCCAACCGGCCAGACGCCCACCTCCCGTGCCCCCAACCGGCCAGACGCCCGCGCCCCCAACTGGCCAGACGCCCACCTCCCGCGCCCCCCAACCGGCCAGACGCCCACCTCCCACTCCTCTGGGTCCAAGAATTCCTTCTTCTCTGTGGATTTCAGAAACTCCTCTAGGCTGACCAATCGATCCTTGTTCATATCAACCTGTCAAATAACAGGAAGGATTATGAAACAATCAGAAAGGAAAGGAATTATTGCCTCGTTGATCTGCCTAATCACCCAGTCTGACACTTTGACTCTCTGCGGCACTGTGACTCTCTGCGGCACTGTGACTCTCTGCGGCACTGTGACTCTCTGCGGCACTGTGACTCTCTGCGGCACTGTGACTCTCTGCGGCACTGTGACTCTCTGCGGCACTGTGACTCTCTGCGGCACTGTGACTCTCTGCGGCACTGTGACTCTCTGCGGCACTGTGACTCTCTGCGGCACTGTGACTCTCTGCGGCACTGTGACTCTCTGCGGCACTGTGACTCTCTGCGGCACTGTGACTCTCTGCGGCACTCTGTTCTGTCCAAATTAAGACCTGGAGTTGTCCATCAGAAATTGTGGTAGAAGCAGAAACTATAATAGCTTTTACAACAGAGACTGAAAAATATTTTTAATTGCAGAGGGAATAATGAGAATGGGGATAGTTTGAGAAACTGGAATCAAAGTCAAATCAACCAGGATTACACAGAACGATGGAGCAGTTTGTGAAAAAAACTCCAATTTATATTCTTGAATTCTGTAGGAAGAGGAGATTCCACAGCCAATGTCTGCACCTCAATTGAACTTTGACTGAACTCACCAGTATTCATTAATAACTAGACATTATACCCTTAAAGGGTCCTACATCTGCACTTTGGCAAAGTGAAAATCGTGTCCTACACAATGTCCTTATTAAATGTCCCGGCTGCAGGAACAGGATTTTGCGTTTTCTCCTTCCCTGAATTGCTCACCTCATTCATCACGTGTTCCCTCATCCTCAGTCGTTCCTCCTCCATCTCCACCATGTCATCCTCCTCATTTTTGGGATCATAAACTTTCTCCAACTTGGTGGGTGGTTTTGGGGAAGAGAGAGAGAGGGAGAGAGAGAGAGGCATAACTCAAATTTTTATTCATATAACATTATCCTTCATGCTCCGAGTCTAACCGTGAGAAATGTATCTCACAATTTGCTCCTCTTGGTTCCTCCAAGTCTTTGCTGACTGAGTGAGGAGTAAAGTTCACCCATTATACAGGGCGTATTCTGTTATCAGTTGACAAACTGGGTGAGAAGCGTTCACTGTCTTACTGCCAATATCTGACCAATCTGACAGCAGCACTTGCCCAAGAGATACAGAATTAACACTTTGATGATCACAGCTTTAATAGCTTCCAATCTGTGCAGTGATAGACCTGACTCCGTTAGATTAGGGAGAGATATTGTGTGGGGGGGTAGGGTTAGGAGCTGGAGGAAGTTGTTGGGGGGAGGGTGGGGGTGACGTGGACCTGATCAGCTCCTCCACTTCCCAACACTCTCCCAAAGGCACTGACCCCAGGGGCAAGTCGAATGGGCCTGACACCATGTCACCAGGAGCCCAGAGAAGGTGTTTGCTTGTTCAACTGTGGAAATCACACAGCAGCCCCGCTCGTGCCCTCCGTGAATGATCACACTCCCGCGGGGGTCACTGAGGCCAGGACTGAAAACCCTGGATTACTGTGGCTAAACTCAAAAACTCATACTCACCTCTTTGGTGAACAAAGCTTCAAGTTCCTGTTCATCCAACACACCATCATTGTTCGTATCTGCAAAAGAACAGAGTTTGAATGAGGGGGTCAGGGAGATTCCTAATGCATTTTATACAGTTAACCCAGCAGCGATGTCACTGCATTTACACTCAGAGGAGGTGGGCGGGGCGACCGGTCAGTGAATCGTCACAGGCGACAGGCGGACGCTCCGCGGGGAGAGTCGGTCAGTCAGTGAGGCTCCCCGGGGAGAGTCGGTCAGTGAGACTCCGCGGGGAGAGTCGGTCGGTCAGTGAGGCTCTGTGGGGAGAGTCGGTCGGTCAGTGAGGCTCCCCGGGGAGAGTCGGTCGGTCAGTGAGACTCCGCGGGGAGAGTCGGTCGGTCAGTGAGGCTCTGTGGGGAGAGTCAGTCGGTAAGTGAGGCTCCGCGGGGAGAGTCGGTCGGTCAGTGAGGCTCCCCGGGGAGAGTCGGTCGGTCAGTGAGGCTCCCCGGGGAGAGTCGGTCGGTCAGTGAGGCTCCGCGGGGAGAGTCGGTCGGTCAGTGAGGCTCCGCGGGGAGAGTCGGTCAGTCAGTGAGGCTCCGTGGGGAGAGTTGGTCGGTCAGTGAGGCTCCCCGGGGACAGTGGTCAGTGAGGCTCCACGGGGAGAGTCGGTCGGTCAGTGAGGCTCCGCGGGGAGAGTCGGTCGGTCAGTGAGGCTCCCCGGGGAGAGTCGGTCGGTCAGTGAGAGTCCGTGGGGAGAGAGGACGGTCAGTGAGGCTCCGTGGGGACAGTCGGTCGGTCAGTGAGGCTGTGTGGGGACAGTCGGTCGGTCAGTGAGGCTCCGCGGGGAGAGTCGGTCGGTCAGTGAGGGTCCCCGGGGAGAATCGGTCGGTCAGTGAGGCTCCCCGGGGAGAGTCGGTCGGTCAGTGAGGCTCCCCGGGGAGAGTCGGTCGGTCAGTGAGGCTCCCCGGGGACAGTGGTCAGTGAGGCTCCATAGGTGGGTGCTGGTCACTGTGGCCCATGGGTGTTGAGTTGAGCTGTTTACCATGTAACTTGAAGAAGGTTTTTGGGTTGAACTCGCTAGGGTCCAGTCCGTCTGTTTCCTCCCAGACTTCCTTCAGCTGATCACGGCTCCCCTGTCATAAAC